>NW_026068116.1:1423396-1431684 GCF_014885135.2 Alexandromys fortis | reverse complement strand
TATTTGTGTGTGTGTAAACTAGTGAAATGTGGACACACTACATCATGTAGAGAGGAGAATCAGGAACGGTAAATACTGTGTGATGAGGAGGGCCGAATGTAGGCAATGAATTCATGAGTCATGAAAGGAGCATTAAAGCTAATCGCTTTTACAGGTTTTTTTTTTTGGTGTTGTTGTTATTTTTGTTTTTTGAGACAGGGTTTCTCTGTAGCTTTGGGACTCATCCTGGAAAGAGCTCTTATAGTCCAGACTTACCACAAACTCACAGAGATCCTCCTGCCTCTGCCTCCTGAGTGCTGGGATTAAAGCCTACTCCCACTCCCGGCTCACTTTTCCAGTTTTAACCTTGTCACTTTTCTTTTTTGGTGATGGATAATTAAAAAAATAAAACTTGTAGTGAGAGATGAAGTATAGAGATATGAAGGTTCACAGCCTCAGAATGGTTATTCTTACTGTAAATAAATTCCTTGAGATGCATAGACTTTTAGTTTGGCTAATCTCACTGATTTTTACAGTTTTAATTATTAAAGAAGAAAATATTTTTTTCTAGCCTTGCCTCTAAAATGGAAATCAAAGATTAGATGAATGAGAAAGATTCAGTGCAGAGTTGCTGGTTTGAAGAGAGAGAGATAAAAAAGTGGCTTTTGGGAGATGTCACACTATGAAAATAGGGACCTTGGCCCTACGAGAACATGGAACAAACTTTTCCAGTCAAAAGGAAATGTTTCTAAGCAAATTTTCTTCCAGTTCTTCCAGGCAAGAATAAGGATGGGCAAAAGTTTGGGTTCAGCTTTCTGAGATCCTAAGTAGAGCATTCAGCCATGTTCTACCAAGGAAACACATCAGAGCACAAGGAAACTATGGACTAATAATCAAATGAGCATCATTTTTAGTCATTATGGCATTATGTTTGGAGTACTCTGTTACAAAGCAAAATCAAAGAACAATAAATTTAATTACTTTATAGTGAGTATACACACACACATATCTGGTGACATGCATGTGTGTGAAAGACAGTTCTTTATTTTAATTTCTAGTTTCATAATTAATATAAACCCTGGTCAGCATGAGTGAAAGAGAAATGGTTCCACTCTCTTTTAATGTTTCTTATTCTTTCCACCAGTTTTTCTGGACCAAGTTTTCCTGCATCATCAAGTTGACATCACCATTGTTCTTTTTAATATGTCCTCTACATTGTACAGGAGAAATTGGGAGTTAAATTCACTGGAATTGTCTCTGTGGATGACTCCAAGTTAAAATTCTCTGAACACAAGAAACCCGGGTGGATTCAGGAGGCAGGAAAGGCAGAGACCGTGGTGTCCCCTGCAGGCTGGTGCAAGGCTGGCAGGAGGCAGAGAGGAGACCTGAGCCTCCGCCTGGGAGCAGAATGTTGATTTTGTTGTAGTTGAGCTGGGTTAGGTAAAGTCCATTTCGGGTAAGTATGTGATGCATTCTATACTCCTCATTCCCTGCCACCCTGCTCTCTGCTTCCCCTCCTGTCGTCTGTTCTCCTGGTTCCACTAGACTTTGTTTTCTTTCTTAAGATTTAGTGTTATTTATTTATGTGTATGTGTATACCCTAAGTGCCCATGGAAGCCAGACGAGGGGATCAGAGCTCCCAGAGCTGGAGCTGGAGTTACAGATGGTTGTGAACCACCTGGCATGGGTTCTGGGAACAGAATTTGAGTCATTTGGAAGAGCAGCAAACACTTTTAGCCACTGAGACACCTCTCTGGCCTCTCCCTTATACTTTCATATCAACTGTAAATGTATTTTTGTGTCTATATAAATATAGAACCCACAAATGGTAGACTATGATAGTTCTCTTTTGAGACTGACTCAATTCACTTATTATGAATATCTCCAGGATCCATTCTTTCTGCAAATGTTTGTATGTACTATATTTTTAAATGCTTTCCTCTGGTGGACACATGGACAGTTGCATAATTACCATGAATAGTGTTATGCTAAACACTAGTATGCAATCATCTCCATGATATGTGGCTTAGAGTCTTTTGTGAAAATATTGGGGAGCAAACGAAAATGATTCACTTCACTGAGAGAGCCAGAGACAGCAAGAGTTTGGAAATCCCTGCCTTCTGGATGCCTGACTGAGCCCCAAAGCCCCCAATGCACTAAGTGCTGTGTAGCCATCCTCAGTCTTTCTCCTTTCTTCTCCCAGTGGTGGCAGACTTTTGCTCTCATAGGACACCCTACATGCCTAGATATCCTGGAATCCTGTTTTTATAACCAAACTCAAAGTGACATCTCTCACCATCCACTTGTCTATAACTCAGATGTGGAACGTTAGATAAAAACTTAGTCCCTAGCTTGGCATTGTTGAAAGGTAATAGAAGTCGATAAAAGACGGGGTCCTGCCACATTGATGGGGGTTGGGTCTTTGAGCCCTGAGTAGTGGTGGTGATGATATAAAGAAATGATAAACACACAGCACACATTCAGTAAAACTGCCTACTTCTGCAGCCCGGACCCTGAGTGTGATTATTAGCTTCTGCGCTGGGCAGGGTTGGCTAGCCTTGGTAGGAGATCTCCGTGGATGAGCAGGGAGCTACAGTGATTCCGAGGATAGATTCCCGAGGACAGCTTTGCGGTCCCTCTTGTATGTCACCTGGGGCTTTACCACTTGCCGGGGCTGTGAACTTAAAGGCCTTGCATGGCCTTGCCCATGTCAACAATACACATTCACTTGGGACTTGCTTGACTCACCCAAGGATTCCACTGCTCACTGAGGACTCGGAGTGGGGTTTTAGGTTATGGGGAGCATGCCCTCAAAGGCATTGTGGGACACTGGTCTTTCCTCTTTATTTTTCTTATTTTGGCCATGGTGCAAAGGACTATCATCTTTGTGTTCCTGACAAAGGAAATAGACTTTTCCTTTCGAAGGAGCTCAGACCTCAGTCAAGCAGCATGGTTGCTCTTTCTCCTGTCTTACAAGGAATGCCAGTATATGGATTTAAAAATTAATAGAATGCTATATTTTTACTCTTAAGTTCTTGAAGAATATCAGAGCATTTTTCACACACAATCCTAGAAACCATTGTTTCTCACCAGGATCCCCTTAGGAGATTTTCTTTCCACCTGGACCATCCAAGAACTGTGGCCCCACCTGGAGACGTGCCCACACCCCTGGAAATTCTTCCTAGGGAATTGTGGCCCCATCCCTTCTAGACCCTCTTACTGAAGCTGTGGTCCCCTCCTTCCTGGATGCTCTTCCTTGAGCTGTGGCCCTATCCCTCCCTTGCATGCTCTGACTCTGCTGCTTCACTTATTTTTCAGTTCCAGGGGGTCTTTTGTTCTTTAAGAAGAGGGAAGCCAAACATTCAAATATAACATTGTCTGTAGCAGAGAGGTGAGCATTCTTCTGAGATTACATTTCTGTGTCTTCATGTACTGATCCCAGAAACTCTGGGAGCTTGTGTAGCATGTTCTACATGCTTACAAAACTTATTTCAGTCATAGAAAGGTTTATAAAAATTAAAAAATATGTAAGACTGGAGAAGGGAGTTTAACAAATTCACATGTGCCCTTTGACCGCCTGTAGCAGTTAGCAGCTCAAAGCAGCCTTATTTTAACATTGGCCCAAATCCTAGAATCGCCTCAGTTAGCTTGCAAATTCTCCAGTGGATTAGTTGGGATGGTAATGATTCAAAAAATCATAAGACCATTGCTATGCTTGAAATAATTTTAATATCATCAAATATCTAATCATCCATTTGCCATAGAAAATCTTCTGTTGATTAGATTCTGTTTATTTTAATTGGATTCTAGATGTGACTCATACATTCATAAATAGAAGAACTACTCTTTCAAAATCTTAAATGTAGTTGTCATGCAGTAACTGTATTATGTATTCGACGTTACCTCTTAATTCATATATAAACGGTGTAATGATCAAATCAGATATTTAGCATACTTATCGTTCCAAAGATATATCACATCCTCCTGGTAATCACATTCAGACTCATCTAGAGCTCTCTGACACATACAGTGAACGGTAATTAGCTGTTGTCACTGTACTGTTCATTAGTCACACTACTGTACATCAGAGAGGCAGAATTCATTTCCTTTGTGTGACTGACTCTGCTACCCACAGACTCACCTCTTCTGCTCACCCCATCACCCCAGCCCTCCTCACTTACCTTGTCCTTCTGCGAGATCAACATTTTTAGATTCCTGTATGGTTCCTGATTTTTTTCTTTTCAGGTATACATAGTATACACTTTATTATTGAGGGAAAACCTACATTTTCCCTAGTATTCATTTTGTTCATTGAATCTCTGTCATGACATTTGAAATAGCCTTATGTTTTCTAAATATTTGACTAGGTGGAATTGTGTGTGTCTGACAAAAGATAATGCCAGACTCCCTCTGTGTTTTGAAATGTTGACAGCTATCAATAATTCACCTACTCTGTTAATTCCCTTGGAATTAGTGAATGATTATGTGCCACCATTATTCTTCATTTATTGCCAAATTAGTTTCTTATGTAAAACCAAACTTCCCTTCAAACTATGTGATTTCATTGGCACACAATTCATGTAAAAGATGAACACCAGCAAAATATAAATGATTAATTCTTTTATAAAATGAAATACCTGATTTCAAAATAACTTCAATGTTTTCCCATACTGGGGCTGGCTAGGGTCACTGGGTCATTTATACTCATAACACATTTTATAGCAAATCTTCCATATGATCAACTAATTCTCCAACTCTTTGAGTACCAGCTGGGTTCCCTTCAGTTGATATTAATTCTGGCACTTGGTGTCAATGCACATCCTGCAGGGTAAGGCTGAGTCACTCAAGACGGCTCCCACTCTAGGCATCAGCTGCCAGTCCTGGGTTCCCACCTGGACTTCTAAACAACTGGTTATAACAAGAGTTCTCAATGCTCAAGCTTCATAAATATATATAATGGCCCAAAAGACTTAGAAAAGATTTTACTTGCAATTAATAGTTTGTTATAATGGATATGGCACATACCCACATGGGACGTATTCATTTTTTAAAATCATTTTACATTAATAATCATTTTATTCTCAATGTATCCCTGATTGAAGGGCTCTTAACAGGCCCCAGCACTGGAAAAATGGCACTAACAATTTTGCCCTTCCCACTTTCCTCTCCCTTGCTAAGCAGAGGACATCACTAAATCTACCCACCTAGGTCTATTTCCTTATCTGGCCACTTCTGTAACTCATTCCTGAGGCTGAACACCAAGGTCCAGCAATCAAAATTCCTTATTTGGCTACACTGACTAAAATGTCCAGTCAAGACTTAACAATTCACCCATGCACAGACTTCGTTAAAACCCACACCTACATAACTCCTGCTGGGTCTTTGCTGGATCCAGAGGCAGCCCCTACTGGTACCCTCCAGGGAAATAAGTCTCCTTTGTGCTGAGAACTTGGTGTCTGGGTGTGTTCTCTGCAGACTATAAGGTTCCTTCACTTAAGATTCTCTAAGCTTCAATGGTATCTGTTGTAATGTCTCCCTTTTCATTCCTAATTTTATTAATTTGGATCTTCTCTCTGTTTCTTTTGTCTTTGCAAAGAACCAGCTCTTTGTTTAATTAAATCTTTTTATTTTTGTTTCTATTTCATTAATTTCAGTCCTGATTTTGATTATTACTCCTTGTCTACTGTTTCTGAGTTTGTTTGTTTTTTACAAAGGGTTTAAGGCACATCATTGATTTACTAATTTGAGAACTCTCAAATTTTTGATGTAGGCACTTTTCAGTGTGAACTTTCCTGGTAGGGCTGCCTTCATTTTGTCCCATAGAATTTGTATGTTGAGTAAATTTAATTCTGTTTTTTTTTTTCTTCTTAAATTCTCCTTTGTTTCAATTATCATTCAGTAGTGTGTTGTTTATTTTCTGTGGGTGTACTTTCTGCAATTTCTGTTGCTGTTGATACCCAGTTTTTATCCTTGGTGCTTACATAGAATGCATGATTTCATTTCTATTTTGCTATATTTGGTGAGATTTTGTGTGCTAATTGTCCTAATTGTCAGGCCAAGGGAAACCTCATTTTCCCAAATTCCAAAATGCAGAGGCAAGGGACAAATGGCTGCCTTATCAGCATATCAAAGGCCACGCTGGCCTCTAGGCTCCCCTAGTACCTGTTACACAGTTCAAAATCCATGCAAGCATCCTACTCTTCTCCAACTCATGGGCTTCCCTCCTCTAGCTACTCATTCTCCTTATAACTTTGCTATTTTTGCTATGTTCACTCTTTGTCTTCCTCTATTTGTTTTCCTCCTCCCCTTCTCTGTGCTGTCCTGCTCTCCCCTCCCCTACATGCCAAAGACCAATCTGGTCTCCCCTCAACCAAGGTGTGGTCATGTTATTAGTTTATATACTAGTGTGATCAATTTTGGAGAAATTTCAGTGGGCTACTAAGAAGAATGTGTATTTTCAGCATTAGGGTGGAATGTTTTGTAGATGTGTGCTAGGTCCGCTTGATTTGTAGAGTTATTCATGTGATTAATCATATCATTTAACTCCATTGCTTCTCTGTTTGGTTTTTGTCTGAATGATGTATTGATGAGACTGGAGAATCACTGTGCTGAGGTTAATCTGAGGTATTACATTTACTAGTATGTTTTTAATTAAAATGAGTGCACTTGTGCATATATGCATTGTAATATCCTCCTGGTGTATTGTTTCTTCAATGAGTCTTACCTCTTCTGACTAATTTTGGTAGTCTATTTTATCAGATATTAGAAAGATTACACCTCCTTGTTTTTTAGTACCATTTGCTTAAAATATCCCTTGTGGTGTTATGAAAGAAAATGGGCCACATAAGGAGTGGAACTATTAGGAGTTGTGGCCTTGTTGGAATAGGTATGGCCTTACTGGAAGAAGTGTGTTACTGTGGGGGTGAGCTATGAGGTCTCCTATGCTCAAGCTACACTCAGTATTGCACAAAGTCTCCTATTGTTGCCTGTGGATCAAGATGTAAAACTCTTTCTTCAGCACTATGTCTGCCTGCACAATACCATGCATCTCACCACGATGATAATGGAATAAACCTTTGAACTGTGAGCAAATCCCAATTAAATGTTTCCCTTTGTAAGACCTGCTGTGGTCTTGGTGTCTCTCTTCACAGCAATAGAAACCTAAGATACCCCTTTTACCCTTTTGTCCTAAAGGTGGTGCCTAACTTTGATGGTGAAGTACATGCAGTGGAATAGAATATTTATATTTGCTTAACTATATCAAAATGGATTATATTTGTTTATGCTGCATTTGTTTAACTATGTAAAAATGTGCTGTTGTTTTTGTAAATAGAGCCTGCACTTTTGTTCCTGGCTACCAAGACCTGAATAATCACACAAAAACTATATTAATTACAACACTGTTTGGCCAATGGCTTAGGCATATTCCTTGCTAGTTCTTACATCTTAAATAACCCAACCTATTAATCTGTGTATTGCCATGAGGCTGTGGCCTACCAGTATGGTTCTGGTTTCTTCCTCCTTCAGTAGCTATATGGCACCTGTTTGACTCCACCTTCTTTTTCCCTGTATTCAGTTTAGTTTTCCCACTTAACCCTCTTCTTCCCTGCTGTATGCCAAAGCAGCTTCATTATTAATCAATGATAATAAAACGTATTTCCAGCGTACAGAGGGGAGTCCCACATTATCTCCCCCTTTTTGCATTAATAAAAGGGAAGATATTAAATTTAACAAAGTACAATTATATATAGGGAAATAGGTATTAAGCAAGAATGACAGTTACAATATTTTGGGAAAGTCTAAAGTTTATATCTAATTTATCTTTTATCAGAACTAAGGAAAACTATAACTGTCTCTCTTCAGCTCCATCAAAGATTACAGAAGGATACCTTGCCCAAGTAAACACTAAGTGCCTTGTAAGCAACTTCCAAAACTCTATAATGAACAGAGACTTCTTGATGCTTGGACAGTCACTCAAAGTTCCTCTGTAATGTTGGGGCATTCATCTTCAGCCTGCAGGCACATAGTATCCAGTAGACTTTTCCATGAAGCAGGACATTCAAAAGACTGTTTGCCTGTATTGGTAGTTCTACAGCCACTTTCTTCTGTGTCCTGTACAATTTTTTGTGATGGCAGTTTTTTTCTGTGAAACAAGAATCCCGAAGGTTCATTACTTCTTTTGGAAACTTCAGCATTCACTTTTCTGTGGGTCCTGCATGCCTAAATCATATAGCGTACAAACAAGCAGTCCAGGCAAAAGCAGTTTCTTGTCCAAATGGCTAGCCTTGTCACATTGAAGGCAAATGATA
>NW_026068116.1:1397902-1422522 GCF_014885135.2 Alexandromys fortis | reverse complement strand
TTTGACTTCGTGGCCTATGCAGAGTTTTTTTTTTTTTAATCTGAATCTGTCTTATTGTGTATCTATAATCATTTTCTGAACATGAGAGTTTTTTTCTGAAATGCTATGTAGGTGTGCCTAGGATTAATGATATGGCTTTGACTGTTGGCTCTACCCAATACAGTATGGCTGAGATGTGTTCACTGCCTCTGAGAGCCATGTTCATCACCCCAGCTCCAGGGACATAGTGGGGCCTATGTTGCCATTAAGCAGTTTTTAACACTCTGCTATCAGACCCCAGTTAACTCTCCATAATAGTACCTCCAAAAAGAGCCAGGACCATTCTTGCCACCAGCATAAACCAGGAAGCCTGTTATTAAAGAAGTTATGCCTCTGTTTGTAGCCAGCAAGCAGAGCCTATCTGAAAAAAATGTGGCTACCAAGACGCTCCAATTGACTCCTGCTTTTTGTGGGTCTAGAAGCCCTTTCTTAAAGTTTTCTTAGGCTTTATGCAGATGTGCATGGCCCCACCTTGGGTACCATTATATAAATAGATATTGCACTTTTGTTACTAGAGTCCCAGACTTGAATAATTACATAAAATGTATTTTAATTACAGTGCTGTTTGGCTAATGGCTTAGATGCATCCTTAATTAGCTCTTATATCTTAAATTAACCCATATCTATTAATCTGTGTATTGCCACAAAGTTCCAGTGTCTTTCTCCTTCAGCATCTATAAGGTGTCTGCTTGACTCCACCTTCTTTTTCCCTGCATTCAGTTTATTTTTTTCCCAACTAGCTCTGTTTTGCCCTGCCATAGGCCAAAACATCTTCTTTGTTAACCAGTGGTAATAAAATGTATTCCCAGAATACAGAGGGGAATCCCACATCATCTTTACTTTACTGGATCAAACCTCCTACTGGCCTAATAAAAAGCTAAATGGCCAATAGCTAGGCAGAAGAGTGATAGGTGGGGATGGCTGGCAGACACAATAAGTAGGAGGAACTAAGGCTTGAGAAAGAACAAGTGAGAAAGAGACATCTGGGGACAGACACGCAGACATGGAAGAAGCAGGAAAGTGGGACAGACAGAATGAAAGAAAGATAAAAAGACACAAGGCAAAACACAGATGAAGAGAAACAGGTTCAATTAAATTATAGGAGCTAGTGGAACATGCTTAAGCTAAGACTGAGCTCTCATAACTTATAAGTTTCCATGTCATGATTTGGGGGCTGGCAGTCTAACTAGAAAGCCTATTACAAGTATGTTTCTCAGAGGAAGCAAAAAGATTGATCTCATTTTTTTCATCCCATCTGCCAATTTATGCCTTTCGTATTAAAGAATTGGAAGTGTTACTATTAAGAGTTATGAATCAAAACTGTATGGTCATTTTGCTGATTTTGTGGTGTTTTCTAGGCATTTCATAGAAAGAGAAAGCCTCTGCCAGATATATATTTGGATGGAGAAGATTAGTATCTAGAATGACAATATATATATATACATATATATATTAACCTAAAACAAAGCAAAACAAGAAACCTAAACACCAGGAAAACAAACACTCCAATTAAACATGAGCTCTGAATGGAAACAGAATGCTCTCCAAAGATATACATAGGGCTAGTAAATATGTTACAAAGTGTTTCACATCCTGAGACATCAGGGAGCTTCAGATTAAAACTATTTTAACATTTCATCTCACTCTGGATTGAATGGCCTTCATCGAGAACACAATGAAAAATAATGAGATGAACGTGAGGAGATGAGACCACTTACACGCTGCTGGTGGGAGTGTGAAGTAGCACAGCCACTCTGAAAATCAGTGTGGGGCTTTTTTCTTTTCAAAGAACTAGAGACAGATCTAACCTATGACTCAGCTGTATGCCTATATGCATTACTACAGAGACCTTTTCATATGCAAGCCATTGCCTCTCTACTCACATACACAGGAAATAGAACCGATCTAGATGGAATAGGTAATGAAAACATGGTATATATACTTAGTGAAATAATGCTCAACTGTAAATAAAGTTGAAATTGGCAGATGAATGAGTGGAAATGGAAAAATTGTACTAGGTGAGCTCAGCAAATACCCAAAGAAGTGTTCTCTCTCAGATAGGAGTTCTGGTTTCAAAACTTTTATTTTCCATGTTCAGCATGAAGGTGCAGTTACATGTGGGAGTTAGGACACTAGACATAGATCATGGGCCTTTCATTTAAAGAGAGGGGAAAGTAGGATACAAATGAAATAAGTAGGGAATACCTAGTGCAGAGGAGTTCCAGTGGGTCAAGTGAAGCAGTGAGGATGGAGAAATGAAGGGCCAAAGGATGGCGGAACCAAAATTAAGTCCGCACGGAGAAGCTTCTTGGGAACCTATGATTTTATAATCCAAGTGGGAACATACAGTAAAAGGGGATAGCAGAGGGTATGTGATACAATAGTAAAGAAGGAGCTAAATGTATAGGCACGGATGGAGAAAGGGAGAGAAGGATGAATTCATTTAAGGATAAATGAAGAAGGCTTATGAAATCCCACTATTGTGTAAACAAATTAACAAAATTAACAAAAGAGTTGTAACAGAATACATTAGTGAACAATCCCTAAGGCATGCTATATCCAGTTAAATTCTCAGTGCCAGGAGCATGTTTTCTCCCTATGTGCTCCTGGCACAGAAGGCACCAGAATTCCTCAGGCTTTTGCCATTGCTCTTGGTTTCCCACCATAACTAGATCCTGTTACTGAAGACACCTCACTCTGTAGATACAGAGCAACCCATCTTGCACCAGGAAACTCTCCTGGTCTTTGGCTGTCTCTCATAATGCTTGAAGGTGCTATGAAGGCTGTTGAGTGAGTGTGGACACAGTGGACCCAGCATGGAACCCTGCATGATACAGTACTGACATTCCAGGCAAGATGTGCTCATCAGAGCATTAGTGACAAGACTATTCATGTGGAAATCAGCTACCCTTCAGTTGTGTTTAATACCTGCTCCACAAGTAAGGTGAATATGCTAACGTCTTAGCTGCAAAGGAGAATCCACCGCTGTGTCCCAACTTTCTCAAATTTCCTAACTGTGTCAAACTGCCTTCTTAACACTCGTGTTTATACCCATATGTTTATGCTGCTCCCAACCTTGGCCAAAGAAGCTTCCTTTTGCAGTGCGTCATGGTTAACATACAGATACATTCACTGTCCAAACTGCTAAGAACAAGTGATGGTGAGTGCTCTGTCATGAAGGAGACATTGGTATCACGCACCTTCCAAGGCCCAGGGGACATTGCAGAAGAAGGGACAGAAACATTGTCCTCTGGATGGGATGTGGTTGTTGAACAAACCATTAGGTCACCAGAAAGCAGGCCCTAAATAGACATTGCTGTTGCTGACGTCCTAAGATAATGGGCCATGCCCAACCCAGGCTGGATTCTTACTAGATATCTGTTTGTCAGGAAAGCCACTACTTCCATTCTCTCTCTACCCCGAATGGTTGATTACCACGGGCAAAGTGTGTCTAGTTTATAGTGATCCTGAACAGTTTGCATCAGCTCAAGAATCCCCATCCTGCTGATTGTCATATCCAATAAGATAGAATCTGCTTGCTTTTCCACCAGGCTGCTACTCTCTATTCATGTGACACAGCCCGGCACTTTGTTCCCTAGTAGGTGCCTTTGCCTGTGAAGGGGTCTGGTTGCTGGTTTCACTGCACTGGCTTACACACTTGAATGCATGTCAGCTGATTTCCATAAAAGTAGCATAGGATTAAACCAGTTAAAGAGTCCAACATAAAAGGGTCTCTACTCCCAGCAGAAGAGCTAGTAGGACTCAATAGGTTACAAAATAAATAACAGTTTGATTATAAAAGGAGAGCGTGAAATTGAGAGGGAGGTGTCATTGGGAGTTCTGGAGGGAGCTAGAAGAGGGGGAAGTGAGGGATAGATATAAAACGAAGTGGAAAGAAAATGAAGCATCTCTAGATTATAAATGAAAAGGAGGGGATTGAGGAGAAGACTCAGGTTTACAGAAGACCTTAGTTGGATTCGCAGGACCCATGTTGAATGATCACAAGTGCCTAATGCAATTCCAGTTCCAGGGCATCCAGTGCCTCTGGGTTTTACAGACACCAATAGTCATGTGCACGGAGCCACACATAGCCCCCCCCCCTATAATTAAAGATTAAAAAATAGAAAAAGTGTTTAAGAATACAACCCAGGAGCTGGGCGGTGGTGGTGCACGCCTTTAATCCCAGCACTTGGGAAGCAGAGGCAGGAGGATCTCTGGGAGTCGAGGCCAGCCTGGTCTACAAGAGCTAGTTCCGGGACAGAGAAGATGCTCACTGGGGTGCCAGGTGGGATTGGTTGATGCTTCCTGTCATCCCTTAGCATGAAGATGACACCTTCCCATCACATTGCTGTGTCCGCCACTCAATCTCTTTTAACACCTTGTGTAAGAGTGTTTAATGGAAGTCCCATTGTGTTGCAAGTTGAAAGATCATAGCTAGAAAACCAGAAGTATACACTAGTGACTTCAGCCTGAAGCAGAAGGTAGGCTAAGAATTCTGAAAAACCACTCTGCCTTTTAGTGACCCAGCCTGACCATGGACTAGAGGACTATGAAAAACTTTGTGAAACACCATGACTGCATGGATAAAACTCCTAATAGCAATGGTTAAAATAACTCCTTCCAAATCCCATGCACATTCTTTTCTTTAGCTGTCTAGCTTAGGAAGATGTTCATGACTAATTTGTGTTCCTTATAATCTCCATGCTGAAGCCCCAGCTCCTCTCACAACTCACAATGGGGCTACGTTTGGAAATAAGGACTTTAAAAGTGCAATTAAAGTAAAAAAAAAAAAAAAACAGTTTATCACGTGGGCCCTGATACACTAAGATTGATGTTATTACTATTTTTTTTCAAGCACAACACAAAAAGGAAAGTAAAATGTTGAGGAGGGGCCAAGGATATCTCTGCATAGAAGGAAGGCCCCATGAAGAACAGCAAGCAGATACCACTTACAGTCTGAGGAGAGAGACAAGCGTCCCCAGAAATGTCCCCTGGCCTTGGCTTTCTACTCTTCAAAATTGTGAAAAAAATCAGCTTCTATTGTGTAAGCTGCACAGTCTTTAGTATTTTGTTTTGGATGGCCCAGAAAATATAGAGAGATACATGAGGTTGTTTGTGTAGAACAGAGAGTGCTTAGGCTACTAACATGGCAGCAGATGACAGAAAAACTCATTGGTACTTAGAATCTCTAAATGTTGACCTGTGTGTGTGTGTGTGTATGCGTGCGCACACATATATGTGTGTGTGCATGAGTGCGGAGTTATGTATACACGTACATTTTGATGGCTCTAATAACTACAGCAATGGAGCTTTATGAAGACTATTTAGTTCAGTTTTGAAATCAGAAATCCCTAGGGAAGGTGGTATCATGGTTGGACACTGGGCTGGGCTGGCCAGCAGTGTTCCCAGTGACCTATGGACCTCTCACAGGTCCTTCTCTTGAAATCCCCACCACTGCCCATGATCTCTCCTGGGGACCAAGTCTGTAATACAGGGATTTGGGTGTGACGAATCATGAGCAACATCCAGTTCAGCTCCAGTGACTTCCGTGTCTCTCATGAAAGCGTTCCCATATTCATCTTAGTTTAGCAGCTAACAGCTCTAAGACAGCTCTTATTATTATTTGGTTTTTTGAACAGGGCTTCTCTGTAACTTTGGGTCCTGTCCTGGAGCTAGCTCTTGCAGACCAGGCTGGCCTCAAACTCACAGAGATCCTCCTGACTCTGCCTTCCGAGTGCTGGGATTAAAGTCATGTGCCACCACCACCTGGCCTATTATTATTATTATTATTAAAGAAATTAAATTTTCTGTTAATGTCTTTCAGTGCAAAGAAATTTTAATGAAGAATGTTTGCTTATCTCAAAAAGTAACCAAACCATTTTCATTCTAGAAAATAAAGAAGAAAAAAAAGAACCAAAGTTTTCCTTTAGAATTATTCTGGGGGCTGCAGAGTGGGCTCAGAGCTTAAGAGCATGTACTGTTCTTGTAGATGACCCAAGTTCAGTTCCCAGCACCTCACAACTACTGCAGCTGCACAGGATCCAACCCTCTTCTGCCCTCCAAGGACACCGACTTTCATGCACACATGCTCACACACGTGTCCACCTAATTTAAAAAATAATAAATAGAAATAATTTTTAGAGAATTATTCTGAATTTCTAAGTGTGATGCTTAAATTGAGAACTTGCAATGATCCATTTTCTGTTTGTCATAGCATCACTATGTGTTTGGATCTAGACAAATCTTGCATAACTTAATGCCACCCAAGGAAATTGGCATAAGCACCTGCTCTGATTTTAACTTGAAACCTTTAGAAGCCAGTTGTACACTCTGTTAGATCTTCCAAGGAGTCGTATGAAGCATGCCAAATGTCCTCTGTGTTCTAGCAACATTTTTCTTAGAATTTAGGATCATATCTAGATGAGGAACCCTTCCATACCCTTCTCAATGATTCCTTTTCCCCAGATACCCTGACCCCAATCCCAGGCAGTGTAGCAGTCTCATGTTTGGTGGCTTTCCTTTCCCATACCTGGCTTTGTGCTGAGTCTTTCCTTTCACTGAAAAATTCCAGAAGAAATCTGGTGGGAATACAGAGCTAACCTATGTGTTCTTGTGACGAGAAACATGGTGCTTCTGTTTAGGACTTTAGACAGATTCTTCACCCAACTTCATAGGCATTTAGCATGATCCTAGCATTTCTGGAATGGATGCACTGAGTCACACACATTTTTAATATGCCATTCTCATTGCCAGCACTGTCTGCCTCTGCTTTCTGCTGCTGTGATTTAAAAAAAAAAACTGACCAAAAACAACTTAATAAGGAAAAGGGTTATTTCATCTGACTTCCAAGGAAGTCAGGGCAGGGACTGAAGAAAGGCAGGAACCTTGAGGCAGAAACTAAAGAAGAAACTGTGGAGGTTTTGTCCCTGTGGCTTGCCTTCTGGTATAGACCTTAGGCTGTGTGCCCAGGGATGGCACTAACCACAGTGGGCTAGGCAATCCCACATCAGTAATCAACCAAGAACATGTTCCACAGAATTTCCTACGATACAATCTTTTGGAGGCCTCTTCTCAGTTAAGATTCCCTTTTCCTAGATATGTCTAGGTTTGTATCAAGTAGATAGAAGCAAACAAGAGCAATCCAAAGACTGTGGTTTCCTTCTTAGCACCTTTCGTGAACTGCTTTCTTGAACTTTCTTGTGTTTTTCTTTAAAATGTGTATTATATTCATACTATCTTACCATAAAATAGCATGACTTTTTCAAGTTTTGGAATGTATCAAGGCATGTTTTTGACTTAATAGACATTTTTTAAGAAAATAATTACTTCACAGTTTCACGATGTAATTATATAATCCTTAAAATACTCAATGCTAATTCATTTAACACAATTCAATTATATTATGTAACCTTTTATATCCCTTCTGGATTTCGTTCTCATTGATCAGTCCGATAATGAAACTATATTGTTTAAAGTTTCTCATCATTATTGTGATTTTATAAAAGTTTAGTTTCATGTAGTTTGAAGTTCTGTCACTGGCCAAATAAGGGCTTTTATTTTCATATTATTTTACAGTTTCATTCTAAATTATACTTTTGTATTAAAAAGAAGTGCTATTTATTCAGATGAATAGCTTTTGATTTGAAGATTGCTTAAAATTTACTTTGTTATTTTGTCTTTTTAGTTATTTCTTGTCCAATACATCATACCATTCTTTTTTTTTAAGTTTTAAACCATTTCTCACACATATTACAGCTCAAATCCTGCTCAGTCTTGTGGAAAACAATGTGTGTGCCATTTTCTTTTAATGGGTGAATCCAGCCACAAATTTCTGTAATAGCTGGTGATTGATTCAATGTTGTCTTAGGACATTCTCTGAACTATTCAAATCTAGAAGATGCTACATAGCCTATTTTGGTTGTTGATGATTGCTATCTATCTTCAGAAAACAACGGGTATGTACATTTTTATGTTATACATGAATGTAATAGGTATTCATCCACTTGAAAGCTCATATAGCAGCTGAAAGTCTAAAAAATTCACAAGCTTTGTGTGCATTAGGGTTCTCTAGAGGAACAGAACTGATAGAATGAATATTGACATATATAGTGATTTATTAGAGTGATTTGCTTGCTACGGTCCAACAATGGCAGGCAAAAAGCAAAACCTTCCTTCTTCCATGCTCACCAGGAGGTGTGTTTTAAAATAAGTCTTCCCACCTCAAATTATTCAATCAAGAAAAATCACTCAGCATGTGCCCAGGTTCTCGGAATTTAGTTTCCGGGAAGCTCCTGGTAAGATGCATATAACAACCTCCATCAATGTTCACCACTATGAAACAGTTTGTGGGGGTAATGGACAGACAGATCTGCAGATGGAATCTGGCACCCCAAAAGTTTGCTTTTCTTCTCTATACAATCTCTAGCCCCCTGTGCCCGGGCACAGTCTGCACTCCTCAGGGAACCCACCTCCCTTCACTGTTCTGAACGAAGGACATCTGCTTCACTGGAGTTTGTTCTCCTCTTTTATTTTCATATCTCCTTGATCAGTCCTGATCTAACAGTGGTCACCTTTATATTTAAAACAGAAAAAAAAAAGTGTATAGTACACACCAGTAGAAGTTGCAGATTGTCTGGTTTATAAATGTTAATTTCTAATTTCTTTCTGAGTCATCTGGAACAGAAGGTCTAGAACTAGTCTTACTTTTTAAAATCTGAAAGTGAGAGTATTAAGGGCATCTCTTACTGAGGTTGCTGTCACCACCCTGGAATATATGGGCAGTCTCCAGAATAAAGAATTATCTGGCCCTGAATGACAAAATTCGGAGTCTGAGAACAAGTACTCATGTTTGAGTTAAAGGACTTTAAGGTTCACAGATGTGAGATGTTTTATTCAAATCTAGACAGCTGTCTAGGCTCAGAATGGAAACCATATCCAAATCTATATCCTGTTCTACTCTGGCATCTTACCTCCTTAATGGAAGTGCCCCTCCCAGGATAAGTCAGGTGCCCTCACAAAGGGAAATCTTTGTAACTAAGAGTTGGCAGCAATATCTTCTTTCACAGTAGATCTGAGACTATTTCTGCTTGTTCAGCTTTTGTGCTCAATAAGATCAAATACAATTTTGGTAGAATCATAAAACTTCAATAAATTAGAATAGTTGGCGAGCAGCAAATACTTGGTTTTCTGATAAATATTAAATGCAGAATTTGAGGGAAATCTTATTGGAGGTGATCCTATTCCACTTCTCATTGATTCATGGTCATTTGTACCAACTGCTTGGACAATTCCTGATAGGCAAAGTGTAAGACCTTCAGATCCAAGTTGTGGTGGTGATACTAAAATCGAAAAGGCACAGAGGAGTTTTGATTGCGATTATGGTTTCCTTCTATAATGTCACAAACCAAGATATGCGCCTGCCAGTCTGGAACGGGTTTGTCGAACAGAACAATGTGGGTTTTGTAGAGAACGCGATTCTAAAGGGTGAGAAGAACCTGGGAAGAGTTCCTGGCACAATAAAGGTTGTGATGAAACTTCACACCCTGGAGTCACCATCTCCAAGACAAAGGAGCAAGACCGCCATGAAGACCCAAGTTGTGGATCAGAATTGTTACTCCTGCAGGGGAAATTGAGAGGGAGACTTCGAGATTTAGTGAAGATGTTTGGCTCAGTTCTTACTGTTAAAGAAGCCTGCAGGGTAGAGGAAACAGGCAAGGCTCCCGGGAAGGGAACAGTTAATAAGAAGGTCTCATGGCTGTTGCTTGTTACCCCTGTGATGGGAGCAGGAAAGACAATGTCCTTTACTTGGCTCAGCATTTTGGGTTTGGACATAGATAAGGAAACCCTTAAAATTCAAGGAAAATGGGAACTTCAGTTTTGAAAACTGCACTATTAGTGTTGTGTGGGTGTGGAGTAGGGTTTCCTGTGGCTCTGATGATGCATTCGGCATGTGTCCAGCCAGACTATCAGCACCCACATTCTTTCTACAACACACACATCTATAGAGTCTCATCTCCATGGATTGGAAGCACCAACCCAATCATAATTATTGTTCTTCTTACATTACCCAAAGGGGCCACCTCCACTTTAATGTTAGGTCCAAAGTTGCCCCACCCATACAAATGGCAGGGTTGGTGACAATGTCCTCAATAGGATTTTGGCCAGGTAAACGGAAGGATTGTCATTGGTTAAACAGAGTCCTGAAGGTGGGTTGCAGTTTACTAATTTTGTTTTTGTTTTTCTTGCTATTGTGTGTGTGTATGTGTGTGTGTGTTGTGAAGAGACAACATGGCAAGACAACTTAAAGAAGCAAGCATTCAACTGGAGGTTGGCTTGCAGTTTCTTTCTTTCTTTCTTTCTTTTCTTTTTTTTTTTTTTTTTTTTTTTTGATTTTCGAGACAGTGTTTCTCTGTAGCTTTTTGGTTCCTGTCATTCTTAGAGGAAATTTACACAGGTTGGAAAGCTGGAATTCTCTTTTTGCTGTTCTGGAGATGAAGACAGGACTGCGCAGGGTTTCTTTTGGCTTGCAGTTTCTGAGGGTGCATCCATGACTATCAGAGCTGAGAGCATGGCAGCAGCTGATATTATAGTGTTGTAGCTGACAGAGAGAGAAAGAGAGAGAGAGAGAGAGAGAGAGAGAGAGAGAGAGAGAGAGAGAGAGAGAGAGAGAGAGAGAGAGAGGAATTTGAAACCATTAAGCCCACCCCCCAGAAAGCCTCCTTTAATCTGACCAAAGGTCAAGTACCTCCAGCAAGGGCAACTAGTTCCCAGACAATCCAAACGGCCAATATTAGCTCCAATACTGATGCTGCTGGCATAGAACCTGCTTGCTTTTCCTCCATTTTGTCCTTCTCTATCCCAAGTAGATGGCCTTGGCAGTTTTAGCTTGAATAAAACTTTGTTTCCGTCCATGGAGTGGTCTAGTTCAGTGGTTTCACTCTGCCCGCCCTTGCTGACAGTTTCCACCCAGGCTTCCCTGACTCAGAAAGGCTGCAGACACATGCACAGCTGCTCAGTCTGCAGACCTGGAGCTGATTCTCAGTCCTTACCTCTTCACATCCTCTCACAGGCAGTTCTGGTCCAGTGTACGGGGATTGCATCTTCTAAAGTCGTTTCAAATGTAAACACTTGAAATTCTGGCACAGGTTGGCATAGTGTCATATCTGGAAACCCACAGTCTAACTCTTTATCCTTTCTTATGTAATCTCTGTGTGGCCATTGAAGGTGCTTTTTGTTTGTTTGTGTGTTTTAAGTATCAGTCAAATTATACCATAGCCCTCTTCCTGGAGATGGCCAAATGATGGATTGTCTGCTATGCTGATAATACTCTTGAATTTATGTACCATCATCAGTTGGTCCTAAAACAATACTTGGACATAGTTGGTACTGATTCTATCTTTATAAATGAAGTTATTATTGATGTCCAACAAGGTTCAGTAAGTTTCCCAAAGTCATAAAGTTAAGAAGCATCTACACTATGATTCAGGTTGTTCATTTTTAACAGTATCCGAGCTGTTCTTCTTTATATTTCGGAAGAGGAAAGTCTTTCTGCCCTTTATTTTTTTTTTTTTTTAAATCCTGTATGTGATTTTAATCACGACTTTCCCCTCCAAGGTCAGTGAGATATTTTCTTCTCACATTTTAATAACTTTGCATATGAGCTGGTTGCCATGGTTTAATCTTTAGCTGTTCTCCGTTATTATTCAAGAAAATAACAGAAGGAACAAGGAAAATAATCATGGCATTTCTGAGCTCAGCTTCTGTAGTTTGTTTCATACAATGAACCGTAATTGTAATTTTTCTTAAACAAATGGGATTTAACACAGAATATCAGCTTGATAATGAAAAAGTAAAATGTGAAATACTATAGGTTGTTTTTGTCATAAATTCGGTGACTCAATTTTCAAGGAAATTCAGCTTGGAATGCTTTTATACATTTCCAATTTATTTTAGACCAGTGCAGTGTGGTCAGGCACACCTGGGGAGGCATACGTGTGGGGAGGGCACATTGTGGGGAGGGCACACTTGTGGGGAGGGAGGCTGCAGAGGAAAGAAAGCTCATGCTAGCCAATAAAACGGAACTTCAGTCAGAAGATCCTGTTCCTAACCTATTAACTGCAGGAAAGGATAAAAGCCAGCTATTCCCTGTAAATTTTGGTTCAGCTTATCTGCAGAATAAGGATTCTTCCCTACCTCAGGGGCTACTGTGAGGGCAGCTTCAGCAGCAGCAACAACATCCTAAATCTGCCACATGCCTATCATTTGTGCTCAGGCACAGTGTGTATGAGAGAATTCTGAGTCAAATGCTTCTGTACAATAGGTGTTTATCTTAGTTACTGTTTTTGTTGTTGCTATTGTTTTTAGTTTTGTTTTTGTTTTTTTATGCTGTGTAGTGATAGGAGCGGCGGGGCTGCGTCCCCGGCACCTGGCCGCTTGCATGGCTAGCTTATGTCCAAAATAATTACACGGAAACTGTATTCTTTTAAACACTGCCTGGCCCGTTATCTGTAGCCTCTTACTGGCTAGCTCTTACATATTAATCTAACCCATTTCTAATAATTTGTGTAGCCCACGAGGTGGCTTACCAGAGATCTTAACCTGTGTCTGTCTGGAGTGGGAGAATCATGGCGACTCCGGACTCAGCTTCTTTCTCCCAGCATTCTGTTCTGTTACTCCACCTACCTAAGGGTTGGCCTATCAAATGGGCCTAGGCAGTTTCTTTATTAATAAGAAATCACTCCCACATCAATGCTGTGAAGAGACAGCATGACCAAAGCAATGTATAGAAGCAAGAATTCAATTGGAGGTTTGAATTGAGGTTGGCTTGCAGTCTCAGAGGGTGCATCCATGACTATCATAGTTGGGAGCACAGCAATAGCTGACAGGCATGGTGCTGGAGCAGTAGCTGAGAGTTTACATCTGACCAGGAAGTTACAGGCAGAGAGAGAGGGAGAGAGAGAGACAGACAGAGACAGACAGAGAGGGACAGAGACAGAGAGAGATAGAGAGAGAGAGATAGAGAGAGAGAGATAGAGAGAGAGAGAGAGAGAAAGAGAGAGACAGATAGACATACAGAGACTGACATGGGATTTTGAAACCTCAAGGCCCACTTCTAGCAAGTGAAATACTTCGTCCAACAGTCCAAATCCTTTCCAAACAGTTCAACTAACAGGGGACTAAGCATTCAACTTCATCATCCTATAAGGGCCATTGTCATTTAAAACACCACTGTTGTTAACCACTGTAGAACTGTAGAGACTGGAGATCACAGTAAATGGGTGTTATGGGAAGACTTCACGGGATAAGTTGAGTTTTTGAAGAATGCTTAACTAGGATTTCAACAGGTGGAGGTTCGATCGGTGATACCAGAACTTCAGTAAATGGAATGAACAGAGCTAGAAAAGCAGGTAGATTCTTAAAACAATGAGGTAGATGATACTGGTATGGAGGCAAATGAGGTGAAATGGAATATTCTATTCCAACCAAATTTAAAAACACACTGACAGTAAGATGTGATGTTATTTTATGTAACACTCAAGGAAAAAAACGAACTCCGTTGAAAGTGTTCATTTTGCTGGATTAACAAGAATTATGAGAATCCACATTCTATATCATTCTTATGCATAACTAGAAAGGATGCCAGAAGCACAGGAAGGTAGTCCAGCAGCACAGCACTGTCCTCCCAGCTGTTTAGGAGTCTGAGGCAAGAATGTCAGACCAGGACACACATCGGGAGAAGAGTGCAAGTTTAACATCGATGGAAAATCTCAGAGGTGCGCCAAGAAACATAAGATCAAAATGAAAATAATTTGACCAGGCTACTTATCCTCATGGAAAAAGAGGTACACCAGAACTCACACAAGGCTAAGAGACACTTTTGCCAAAATGGTGCATGACTTCTTTCCCTGACATGAGTCATGAGGGTGTTGCATCCCACTGGCTGACACTCAACTTCACAGTCTGGTGTGATTAGCTAATTACTGCACAGAGATGTGAGCATAGTAGGGCTCCAATCTTTGGGCTCGTCAGGCATGAAGAGTGGCTAGCTTAGGCTGAGGCCATGGGGTAGGAGACTTCTACTGATGGTGACAATCTTTCCAATAGACTCACACATTTTCCTTTGTTCTGTGTGTAGCAAATTATGTAATATTTAAATGCTGTTTTCAGCAAAACATATTTTGCTCCTTAAATATGAGTGGGAAGCCCATCAGAATCTGGAAAACTCTGGTCACCTGGACTGAGTGAAGGTTACAGAGATCACAGACCCCCAGCATTGGTCAAAAAAATGACCCACCCATGCATTGACCCAGGACAACAGGACATAATCAATTGAATTTGCAATCTTTAAACTAGGCGCAGATCATACTCCTCATAAGCCCCGGCATTTCTCTATCTGGCCTTCCACACATTTACTTCTGTGACCAGTGTCTAAGTTAATTTGCACTGTGACCCTTATAGCACATGAATTGACTGTTCTTGCCAGGTCCTTTCAAAAGAAAATACGTCAAATCTAGGTTTGTATTCAGAGCATCACTGTTGACTCAATTAGGAATCTTGGGCCTCTTGTTCACATAACTGACAGATCAGGCCACAGTGGAGAGGCAGAGACAATTGGCTTTTGAGTTTTCATCCTACTTCATTTCTCTGGGGATAAGTGATGCTGTCTCTTTCTCAAAATCATTTCTCTTCCCTTTCTATGTTAAATGAATTCATTTTAATGAGAACCAAGTTATGCATTTGTCATTTTTGTTTTCTGGTCCTATAGACTGCAAACTCTGAATTGGGGGAACAAACAAAAATACAAGCAGGAGGTTTGACAGACATGCAGAAGTGGCTCAGATAGAAGCACAGAATGCTGGGTCTCAGATGCAACGGTCTCTAAGGCAGTGGTTCTCAACCCATGGGAGGTGGCTCCTTTGGGGTTCACCAGAGCTAATCTGTCCTAGTCTATTTGTTTATGAGTTTCTGGTCTTCTCTGATATCCACGAAGTTCAGGCTGTGATGAATACACAGGGTTCCTTCCAAACCAAGAGCTCGGGATGTGCAGGATGTTTACCTTAGTGGGTGAACATATTAGAGGAAAGTGAGTCTCTGGGGCTCGAGAAGCCATTCATCAGAATGGATGTCGTGAAGAAGGAAGGTTCTCAAATATTCTCTTCCTCTGAAAGTTTACAACTCTTAGAAGTGAAACTTGGCTCTGTTCAGTCATATCCTACCCCAATAGTCTTCTTTGTCTATTTTAGAACAATTCTGGGCATTGTCTCACACAATTCTTTGCCGAGTGACTTGTCCACATTTAGATCTTAGTTTCATGTGTTTCTTAGAGTTTGTAAAGGTTAAAATCTTCAGACAGTATGTCAGCCACTGGCTTCATTTTCCCAGAGTCACCTCCAAACCACTTTCAAGATGATGAACTTTCCCCACTCTTATGAACAGCTGTACATCCCCTGTTTCGACCCTTTTCTATGTTCTGTTGTCAACGGTTGCTCTGTACATTTATGCTGAATGACACTTTCTGAGTCCTAGGGGAAATGATGAGGTATAGTTCATGCTTAACATTTTTAAGTTTTGTGTCATTGGTTACTGTCTTGAACATTTTTCCCATATGGAAACATCTGATATAACTAATCATGGCTTGGATAATTTACTATAAATTATTTGAGTGCCTAGGAAAGCATCTATAATATTTGAGTCTTGATTTCCTCTAGGCAATGAGCTAAGCTCTAAACATGCAAAGATTGGAAATGGATAGAGAAAAAAGTAAATTTGGGCTGGTGAGGTAGCTCAGCAGCTAACGTCAACTGCCACTAGACCTGGTGAGCTGCATTCAGTTCCTGGGGCCCACCTGGTAGAGGGGAATAACTGTAGACCACAAGGGCACAATAGGATTGCTCCTGATCAGCATCTCATTAAAGCAGAAGCAAGGGCAACATAGAGTGTTTCCTTCCTCAGGCTTGAAACCCTAGATCTCTGTGAGACATTCTGGTTCAATGGATCATACAGTTCCTGGAGACAGGCAAGACCCAATTCACTTGCAGGTCCTGTACCCTAGCAAAGGCTCACACAGTGTCTTGGTCTCAACGGGACTTTATTCTGTGCTTCTGCTCTCCTTACAAGTATGAACCTAATTGGAAAGAGGACCTCCTGTCTCCAGAGCATACAAGTGCCTTCCCAGTGGAGGTAGAGGAGCCTGAGTTATGGGGAGATAAAAATGCCTCTAAATTTTCACTGTGTTAGAGAAGACTGGATTGTATTGTCTGCTAGAACAGCCATTATCAACCTCTGTGGGTCACAGCCCCTTGGCAAACCTCTATCTCCAAAAATATTTGCATTTTGACTTATAACAGTAACAAAATTACAGTTATTAAGTAGCAATGAAAATAATTTTATGGCTGGGGTGTCACCACAACATTAGGAACTGTATTAAGGGTCACCGCACTGGGAAGGTTGAGAAGCACTGTGCTAGAGCAACAGGTGTGTCTTGCATTCAGAGACATTTCCAGGAGAGAACATGGTTATGACTGTGGACTCTGAGACTGTCCTGATTCCTGATTAATTGTCCAGTGATTGCTCTCTGTATGTCTGCTTCCATGAGTGTAAACACAGAATGGACATAGCTGATGTCTGAGGCAAACACTGCCAATTTCTGAGGTCAGTGCTCTCTCTCTCTCTCTCTCTCTCTCTCTCTCTCTCTCTCTCTCTCTCTCTCTCTCTCTCTCTCTCTTTCATCTTTCTCTCCTCCATATATATGTGTATGTGTGTGTGTAATATATGTCTTCAATATGGGGAATACGAAGGTGAAAATTAAAATCTACCTATATCCCGTCTCTTGCTTATGCAGAGATCCTGATGGAAGAAGTCAGGCCCCTTAGTGGAACCGTTACCCATATGCTCATAACCTATTAACTTTGCTCTCTACTGAAGAGATTTCCTAGCAAGGATAATAAATCCATCTGTGGAAATAAACAAATTGCACAACACAAAACTGCTCAGTGCAAACTGATGGAAGAAGTTGTCTTCTTATTCACATGGGGTTCAAAACAAGCACTTGTAATTTGCACCCAGCAACCAACAACCAGGCTTTGTTCATGTTACCTTTGAGAACCTGTCAAACAGGCAGAAGGTAATTCATGTCATGCCTACTCACATTTCAGAGGCTTGAACTAATTATGTGTGTATGCCTGACTGTAGCCCAGGTTTGTAGGAAAACATAAACATTTAACCTAAGGCTGGCAAACTGAGTTTGCCTTCTCTGAAACACTTAGGTCCAGAAATACTTTGTATTCCAGATTTTGTAATATTTGCATGTATGTGAGATACCTTAGGGGTGGAACTCAAATTTGAACATATAATTTATTTATTTCATGTATGCTATACAATATAGTATGAAAGGATTTTTTTTTTTTGCAGTGTATTTAGTGCACCTGTGTTCTGGCTGTGGCAAATCTGTAAGCTCAAAGTGGGATTTGGAGTGTAGCTGAAAGCCTTTTTCTGTCTTGCCCGGTCCCACTGGACTGTTTTTTCTCCCACTTGCAGTCCCCACAGCCACTTATAAAATAATCATCCAGAGGCTTATTATTAACCATAAGTGTGTGGCTGATGGCTCAAGCTTATTATTGGCTAGCTCTTACACTTAAATTAAGCCATTTCTAATAATCTGTGTACTGTCACGTGGCTTCATGGCATTAACTGTTCTCTAGTACATCTTGTTTCTCTGGCTACTCCCTGGCATCTCTCTTGACCCTGCCCTTCTTTACCTGTGTCTCTGCTTGGATTTTCTGCCTGGCTCTATTCTGCCTGGCTGTTGACCAAATCAGCTTCTTTATTAATCAATGGTAATAAAGCATATTCACAACATGCAAAAAGGCATCCTACAGCCTTTTTGGATTTTTGTATTTGGATTTTGGATTTTTGAATATATAGACAGATATTCAATTTTAGTTAGGTATGAATAAATATGTTATAGTAAAACTAATACATTGAGTTAATAAATTTATGAAAATACTTAATTCAAAAATAAGTAAATACATATTAAAGTTACAAATTCAGTTTCTCATCCCTTGAATTTATAAATATCTGGATAAAGATAAGACATTCTTCTGTTAAATGAGTTGGAAAGGCTAATATTCCACTTCCTTACATTCTTCCACATTTGTGGAATAATTCATTTGAGAAGAATATATTAGATGCACCTGTTTTAAAGTGATGATCTCTTGCTTGAAGTCTGGAGCACTAATGATGGATCAATTCAGAAATTGAATGTATTGCAATGATATGAAATTGCTCAAAATCTGGAGTCTTGTTAGAAGATTGACAGGAGACAAGAGAAGCTAAAAGTTGTAGGAAATCAGCTTAGATGACATCAGAAGAAAGGGAGTCAGGATGCTCTCAGTCTGTGCTCTCATCCCAGACACTGAAAACTCAACTTTCAAAACCACCGCTACTGTGAATCACTCATACATTCTGGTCTCTTTCCATGGGGTGTGCTCTTCAGATGAATCTCTCTCCCTCTGAGGAGGAGATATGGAAGGGGAACAACTGGCTTCATTACTTTGCTGTGTATCAAGAAGTGAAATGTTTTTCTCTCTAGTGCTAGCGATGCAAGCAGGACCTCATGGATACGAGGCAATGAAGACCTCTACCACCCAGTGACCTCCTCTACCCCCTTGAAAAGTGGCCTGAACTTTTGTCCCTTAGGAAGTCTCCGTGCCCTTTACTGGCCCAGCCCTTCATGCACTGTTGTCTTCCTATGCACAGCACATGGCTCCCGAAGGAGAAGTCCCCCCTCCCCGCCGTGGGTGAATCCCTGCCATTTTTGTGCTCTCCGGGCTGTGTTCACCTCTCTGTTCTCACGGTCTTATGATAGTAGACAAGCATAAACCAAATGATAATGTTTGTCATTAGAACTCAGGGAGGAACCAAACAGAATTCAGACTAGAATATACAAATATATACATATTTATATACTTAAATATATGCATATATGTATAATACTTACATATATGTATATATATATTTGAAATTGTAAGGGAAGTATTTCAGATAAACTGTAGCTTTAAATGAATGATCTTGAGGTATTGGTTGTTATGGTAAAATGCTGCAGGTCCCCAAGTGGCAGCAGTGGGCAGCTGGCCATAGATCACAGCAGGCCATAAAAGCAGCTGGTCCCAGGCAGGGAGCCACGAGGCAGGTGAGAGACAGAGACCTATCAGCATGCCATGCAGAGAAGGTGAATATTTATTTAGTGGGTTATGGAGGGGAAAGGGAAAGGGGAAGGGGTGAAAGGAGAAGAGCAGATAGAAAGAGGGGGGAAGAGAAACAGAAAGAGAGAGAGAGAGAGAGAGAGAGAGAGAAGGGGGAGGGGAGAAGTGGGGAAAAGAGAGAGAGACAGAAGCTGCCTTTTTAGGAAAGAGACAGGAAGGAGGGAGCTCAGGCTGGAAATGGGGCAGATGGTGGAAGTAGGGGGGTGGGGGGTGAGGAAGTGGGGGTGGGTGGGCAGGGCTTGTCTCTTAAAGGGACAGGATAGACCATTACATTGACTGCCTGAATTTGTATAATTCCATTCTTCTACAGTAGATTTTTTTCTAGGCTTTTACCTCCTACATAAGCTGACTGGTTCTCTTTAACTAGGGAAATACCCAAACCTCTCTTCTATAGAGATGTAAGCACAAAGTAGTTCTTTCGGTATCTATGACACTGCAGTTGTTTCTCCATTAGAATGGATCACATGAGTTTTCCTATAATATGCTATATCCATAATAAGCAAAATCACCTCTCTATTTTCTTGGTAATTATGACCAATTATTGCAGTTAACACTCCAATCCTTTCTTGACATTCAATGGCATGAAAAGCCCAATTTGCCATTTACTCACTCAACAGAATTATTGCTGACTCTTGTAATAGACTCTCCTAATAGTATCATCTCCAATGATATTTTTATTCCCATAAGAGATCAATGTATTCATTCACTTGTAAGTTGGTGGAATGGTAAGATCTCTCATGAATATATTATATACCTATCTGCAGAGGAGATGTAACCTGAGGCAAATATACTGATGTCCCTATCATGCAAAAGCATACCGGCTTTCATTGCTTCCATTTAGTGAGAAGCATTCAAACTATTTGACAGTTTATTAATTGCGTACCACATAGCATGATTATATTTGCTGCTTTAATTCCCAGCTGTGATTGAAGTCTTTCTGCAAGATCAACTTTGTTATAGGTGAACACAACTTCTATTCATACCAATCAAAAAATTGAGGCTTCGGCTTCTAATTTTATTTTTATGGATTTTTCTGCCTGTGGGAATGTGTGTTTCTTAGCATCTGTATACGTTTTTTTATTTCTGTTTGCATATTTTATCCTATTCTGTTTTCATTATTATTATTATTTTACATGCCTGTATGTATTCTAATGAGAGAGAGAAAGAGCATGGGTTTGGTTAGGTGGGAGAGTAAGGAGGGTCTGGAAAGGACTCAAGGGAAGAAATAATAATTGGAATATATTGTACCGAAAAAAAAATTTCAATTGGAAAAAAGTACAAAATTAAAGAAAATAAACCCAACAGTCACATGAAATCAAAGGTATTGTAACCTCAGTAACTATTTATTTCTCCTTGTTGGGATGTGGTTTCTCCCTCACTTTGGATGGGCTTCTGTTTAGATTTGAACTGCTAGTGCCAGCAGTTCAAAGTCAAGTCAGCATGTTCTTCCAAATCAGAGGAATGCATGTGTCCGAAGTTGCTTTCCATTCAGCGCTTCTTGCTCTATGTCCTTCTAGCTTCCTGCAAGTCTCCATTGTTTGGAGGATGGAACACTACAGTGCAGGACTCTGTGCCTCAGCCTCTGAGTGGTGTGAGGGGTCACCCACATGTGTTACCTCTGCGCCCCAGTGAGGTACTGCTGCATCCCACAGCATGCTCTTTGCTACCCTGTATAGCTCTCTGGATAGTGGAGGTGAGGCCATTTTCTCTGGTGATTACTCGGTCTCAGTGTCACGTCTCAGAGTCACACTTCTGTGTCTTTCTCTGGGTCTGCCCTACCTCTAGCAGCTCCTTCACTGACCTGTGGGAGGACTTTACTGGAGGCCACTGCTGACCACCCTGCACCTCCTGACCTATGGTGTTGTAAGGCCTTGGACATCTTGGCTACCCTGCTGCCATGATACGTTCAAAAGAGCCAGGAAGTAGGCCTGAGTTTTAGTTTACTCCGAGGCAATGCCTGACTCCAGGAAAGTTCATAAACTGAGATCATTCAGGCACCATCCAGACCAATCAGCATCCAAGGGGAAAATACCTAAAATTCCAAAGGAAACACCTAATGTTCTAACCACCACAGATAGGATCACCAGGCGTCCCTTAGGCCATCTCACACCCTTCTCTTTTCACCAAGACACCCTAGACAAATGTCAACCAGTCAGTGATCCTGAACCTTAGAAATCCCCCACCCGAACCTCAGCTAGGATAAAAGAAATCCCACCCCAACTAAGCTCAACTCTCTGATCTTATTCCACTGGTTGGGCACAGGGAGGGCCCAAGGTTGAGCTTGAATAAAGGTTCTTTGCTTTTGCATATGGATGCAAACTCCTTGGTGGTCTTTGGGGGACTCTGTGATCTGGGCATAACAGAGCTGCTTTTCACAGAGAGTCAGTTAGATGTCAGTAGCTGTCCAGATTCTCAGAGAGAAATTCTCTCCTTGCCTCATTTCTGTCTTCCTTGTGTCTTTTTTGGTAAGAATATTGCATTTTATGTTTCAGCTCAACTTTTGCCATTTGCTCATTCAGAGGCAGATTTTGATCTTCCATTTTGCCTTCCTGGAATTTGAGCCTCGTATTCTTAATTGTGTAGATTAAAATTACCTTCAACTTGATATCTGAAATTGATTTTCTTCCTCTTTATATAAGCACCCCTGGAAAAGATAAATACTTCTTATTCTTATCTATAAAATTAGCAGTCATTAAAATTTTAGAAGTTCATTATAGAGCACTTCACTTCTAAAGGAACTATGAAATGATTTTTTGGCTAATGTGTATACACTGATTACTTAGATTTACCATTAATATTTATTGTGTTTTATTGCACATTTACTTCCCAAGCCTTTTGTCTCTTTAATCTATTTTTAAAATGAATTTCAAAGTGCATTGCAGACCTGGCATACTTTAAATATTTTAGCATGCATATCAGTGAACAGTATTAAATATCTGTTAACTGGTTCCTAAAAGTGAAAGCTATCTATAATGCAATGCACAGAACTCAATCACACAGTTAGTGACTTTTGACAAATATGTGTCCTTATGTAGCCTAATCCAAACTTCAGGTGCAGGGATAAGTTCTCCCTTTATATGTTTTTATTTGCTTGAATTTGATTTTGTGGTGATCTCCAGGGTTGTGTTGAACCCTAACTTTAGTTATGATATGGAAATAGTAAGAAGGGGACAATTCAATGTCAGTAGGCAGAGGAGGCTCAGAACTGTGTTTAAGAATTCTCATTTTTCCCAGTTGTCCAATATCATTCCATTCTTTTCTGATGAATATCCTGATTTTGACAAATGTTTGGCAGAGGTTGTATATCCAAATGTTATAATTCAGCCATGTACAAAATTTTAAAAAGCTAAGATAGATTTTAGCCATGTAACCACATAGCTAAACACAGTGTCTACCGTTTTTTAGCAAGATGAAGGCACAGTAGGATTCCAGTCCCTGTCTTGATCTATGTGGTCGTCCCCCTTGCAAAGTGTGTGTTCCTGATTCTTGCTGTGGGTGTGTGTGCTTGTGCACATCAGTACTTTTCCAGTTTTGTGAAAATGGCTCTACAAATCCTCTGCTGCATCTCACATAGTCTAACTTAGCAACCTACATTTTTGACATTAATTTTAAAGTGTATAAAATGTCATCACTTCTAGCATTTTGTGAATATTGACATTTTCCACTATAATTACTATGTTACTATTGTGATTAATTCAGAGAAATAGAACACCAAAATACTTAGATATCTTTTATCGTTCACTAAAAAATTAAAAGGAGTTGGAGAGATGGCTCAGTACTTAGGATCTCCAGCTGTTCTTCCAGAGGATCTATTTCAGTTCTCTGCATCCACATGATAACTCACAACAGCCTGTGACTCCAGTTCCATAGGATCTGATGTCCTTTTCTGGCTTCCAGAGACACCTCATGATGTACAGACATGCATGCTGGAAAAACACCCAAACTAGTAAAATAATTTTGAAATCATTCAAGTTAGGTGTAGTGGCTCATACTTTTAATCACTGCACTTGGAAGGCAGAGGCAGGTAGAACTCTGAGTTTGAGGTCAGCCTGGTCAACAGAGTGAGTTTAAGGACAGCCAGGGTTATTTTGAGAAACCCCATCTCAAACAAATAATGTAAAAATGTTAATGGAAGTTTCATCTGCTTTTCTCCTCATATTCATATTGTTATGGTTTCCATAATTTAGCATAGCATATTTCACATGCTTCAAAATAGTTTAATTGATTACTTTATCATAGTTCTCTTCAGCAACTGAAAATGTGCTATTTAAACTAAATTTAAGCTTTCTTATAAAGAATCGATAAGCATTAAAATATTCTTCCAGACATGTAACTTTTGGAGCTCTTTAGAATATGCTTTTAGTAGAATCTGTAAAATATTTTTGCAATTTTGAAAAACAAATATTCATTACTTGACTTTGGGGACATGGATGCTATGTCCTATATTCTTCCTGCATCTGACATTAAGTTTTCTCAACAAACGCCTGCTGGTTTACAATCAGGAAAGTTATTGCTAATACTATGAAATCACTGAGAGAGGATGCAGTTCAAAGGTAGCAGATGGAGCTTTGCTCTTGGGTCAGCATCAAGACCCACTGGCTATGCGATGAGAAGTTAAGACGTGTTTAATGAGTGTTCACAATAGTGAATTTCAGCACTATGGCAGCTGAGCAAACTGCTTTTGTGAATCTTGTGAGTCTTAAAGATCAGTGAAAATTTGTTATTTCATCTGAAAGGAACACTAGGGGGGAGTATTTTATGTTCTTTATGTTTTTACATATAAATTGAAAAACAATTAGTTAACATTATTAGGAGAAGTTTTTAAAATATTTGATCTCCACCTTCTTACACTTTTGTATTAGCAGTAATTTTTCCTTGTTTGTGAAGTTGCCGTGTGTGTGTGTTTTTGTGTGTGTGTGTGGTGTGATTTCAATTACCAGTGGCCAACTATAATGTGAAAAATTAAATGAAAAATACTAAAAATAAATAATCCAGAAGTTTTAAAGTACATGGTTTAAAAAATATTCTACAATGTGGGTCTCTGTCTCTGTCTCCTTTCATTGCCTGATGAAGGTTAATATTCAGGAGGAAGCCTATATGTTTTTCTTTGGGTTCTCCTTCTTATTTAGCTTCTCTAAGATCACGAGTTATAGGCTCAATGCCCTTTATTTATGCCTAGAAACCAAATATGAGTGAGTACATCCCATGTTCCTCTTTTTGGGTCTGGCTTACCTCACTCAGGATAGTGTTTTCTATGGTCCTTGAACTTCCCACGGGGCAGGAAACCCTGATTGCTCTTTGGGCTGACGAGGGAGGGGG
>NW_026068116.1:1390344-1393888 GCF_014885135.2 Alexandromys fortis | reverse complement strand
GGAGAGGAGTGGAGAGGAGAGGAGAGGAGATAAAGGAGAAAGAATGAAAGATGAAAGAATCTTTAGAATTTTTCTATTATGGAATTGTTTTTCTTGTATTCAACTTTAAATACTTATTCACTTGCTGTGGAACAATGGTCTGTATCATGTCATTTGTATTTTAAATAAATGCTGATTGGCCAATAATAGCCAGACAGGAAGTATAGGTGGAGTGACCAGGCAAGAAGTAGCAGAGCAATGAGAATTCTGGGAAGAGCGAAGTTTGAGTCTGCAATCGTGACCCAGATGCAGAGGAAGCAAGATGTGACTGCCTCACCAAAATGGTACCAAGTCAGATGGCTAAAACAGACAAGAATTATGGGCTAATATAAGTTATAAGAGTTAAAAAGAAGCCTGAGCTACTTGGCCAATCAGTTTATGATTAATGTAGACCTCTGTGTGTTTCTCTGGGACTGAAAAGCTGCAGGAGTGGCAGGACAGAAACCTCAGTCAACCTCCATTTATATGTTTTAAATTTAATTTTTAATTGACACATTAATGAAATATAGTGTGATCTTTTGTGATGTGTATACATTGTATGATTTTCAAGTCAGACAGTTTAGCAGATCCTCCATCACCCCAAACATTTGTCTCTTTGCTTGCAATATTCAGACTTCTCTGTGATGCTTAATTTTGATTGTCAGTGTGACTGGACTGAGGGACACCCAATAAATAGTTAAGCATACTGCTGGGTGTGTCCCCAGAAGACTGGACTGTGGACTAGCAACTTACTGGACTGTGGGCAGCACCATCTTATAGGCCAAGGCTAAGCAGAGGTGCAGAAGAGGATACTTAGCCCCATCGTGGATCCTTCCTGGAACAGGTTATTTTCTTGCTGCTGCCTCAGACATCAGACTTCAGGTTCTTGCTCCTTTGGATACAGGCTGCTCTAGTGACACTTCAGGGAGGTTGGGGTTTGAGCCTTGAATTGGGGCTGCATGATTGGCCTGTTGTCTTCAGATGCTTATAGCTTCTTGGAATAAGCATCGGCCAGTTTCTCCCACTCTTTAGCCTGCAGGTGGCCACTGTGGAACTATTCACCCTAGACTCTGGTAACAATTACAAGTCTAATTCCTTCATAATTATACCTATCTTATTGGGTATGTGTGTCTGGAGAACCATAAGATACATTTTTCTAGTTATTATGAAATATGTAAAACCATGTAATTACCTGCAGCCACCGCACTGTACAGATCACCAGAACTTATCTCTCCTCCCTAACTATAATTTGGTATGAATTTGCTGTGGGAGCTTCTTCTGCTTCTTTAGCCAATAGTTTTTAAGATTCAAATTCACTGGGTGTGGTCTCTTTTACTATAAATGCAGCTGTAAGGCTCTCTTGCTTCTGGCTCTCACTTCTGGCTGCTAGACTCTGGTCCTGTTCATGCAGAGGACTGTGATCTAGGACAGTGATCTGTAAGTTTCCCCTAAACAGACAACACTTTATTATACGTAGTTCTAAACTAGTGTGGGATTATTTTGTAACTTACACTATCATCTGGTGCCTGAACAAGGGGACCAGTCCACACATTTTGGGATCAGTCCACCAGCTGTATGATGCATTGGGCACTGACTCTCCTGCCTATGACTCTAGTCAGCCCTCAGATACAGCAGGCTGTTGCTCAGTGCTCCCCAGCTTGCGACCCAGACACTGTCTTTCTGTGCATTACATACCAGCCCACACACTGCTACCTATGATCCCTGTGGAATACACAGTCTGTAACTTACACTGATGGAAAACTTTGGGTATTCTTCCCCCCGCCCCGGATCCCAACTCTTAGAATCATTCAATCACCTTAATAACTGCTATTAATTTGTTAAACAAAACATATTTTTCAGTATCTAAGTAAGCAACACATACTGTTCACTGCTGCTAGCATCTCTCAGCCACATGGCTGCAATTGCAACTCCTGCTGGCCAATAACGATTATTACACCTATTCCAATTCATTGTAATTACTTTACAACAGGTAAGATCTTAAACACTACAAAAAATGACTGATAGCATCCAGGAGTTCAATAATTATTTTGCTTATACTATGGAAGGTATTGTGAAAGACTTATACTATTTTCCTTCTCTTCATTTGATTCTAGGGATTAGCTTTATTTTCAATAATATCTCATTAAAATGGTGCAATACTACAGAGTGGGATAGCATCAATTTGACAAAATTATCTGAAAGAATTTGTGCTGTTGAATCTAACTATCAAAATCTGTTGAAAAGTTATATGTCCAAGGATGAGACATTATCTTCACTGGACAAGTTTCATATCTTAGAACAAAACACTGGACAGGAGATTCAGACTTTAAAAGAGGCAGTAGTAAAAACATTTGAAAAGATTAAGAAATTTATTAAACTGATGAGCAGAGACAGAAGGTACAAGGACAGGATTTAGCCTCAGCAGTATGTGCCAGATTCTGGGATGACTTACACAGAGTTTCAACTGCATATCCGGTATTTTCCTCAGAAAGACCATCTGGCACAAAGTACCCTAAGAGAGTCAAAGAATATGCATGGGAACCATTAAGTATGAGCAATTTAAAAGAAATAAAACAAGCAATGGTTTCTTATGGGTTACACTCACCTTCTGTTAGGGAAATGATGAAAGTGTGGGTTTCAAGCACTAAGGCAACCCCACACAGTTTGCTTCAATTAATATTAGTAATCCTAGAAAATGAACCTCATCTGCTTTGGAAGTGTTATCAGAGAGAAGACACAAAAAATTTTAGAGCATCAGGGTAAAGCAAAAGGATCTGAGACTTCCCAAGGTCAAATTCTTCAAGAGGGTCATTACTTGATCCTCAGGAACAGGCTCACTACAATGAATGCACTTTATCCCTATGTAGCATAGCAGCTTTAAAGGCTTGTGACAAGATTCAGGAACCAAGAAATAGAACTGAGTCATATATTAGGGTTAAACAGGGCCAGAAAGAACCCTTTACTGACTTCTTACAAAGATTAACTAAGGCTGTACAATTAGGAGTGACAGACCCTGAAGCTAGACATGTACTAGTTGAATCCTTGGATTTTGAAAATTCCAACTTAGAATGTAAGAAGATCCTTGGGCCATTAAAGGTTAGATCGGCATGCATAGATGAATGGATATTTCATACAATGAATGTTGAAACATTTGACTATAGTACTGAAGCTAGGGTAGGAGAAATGTTTTCCAATAATATGAGAAGTCACCAAAATGCCAAATGTTTTAATTGTGGAAGAATATGACATCTAAGAAGTGAAGGCGTAAGTCACTAACAAGGCAACACCAGTTTGGAGTTATGATTAATAGGGTGTTATTTATTTAAAGGGGAAAAAACTTACAGATCACAATCCCAGACAACAGCCATCTGCACAACCAGGAAGGGAGTCTTGTCTCCAGCGGAGCAGTAAGAGAAGAGAGCAAGCAGAGGAAATAGCCGCTTTTTTAAAGGGAGTGAGACCACGCCCCAATGGGCTGGTATCACAGCAGCTATTGGTTGGAGGGGCGGAAAGACCTCCCGCAACA
>NW_026068116.1:1358635-1387727 GCF_014885135.2 Alexandromys fortis | reverse complement strand
AAAAAAAAAATCAAACTCTAAAGGATATGCCAAACAAACAGAAAGGGATGGAAAATACCCCCAGAAATAGATTGCATAATGCTTTATTAGCCTTGAATTTTCTTAAAGCTAATGAGAAAAGAACAACAGCAGCAGAAAGACATTTGATAATAGAAAAAACTTCTGAATTAAAATCAGCCAGTATATTTCAAGGATGTGCTGACCTTGCAATGGAAACCAGGAGATGTGCTACGATGAAGAAGGGTTTTTGCTCTTGTTTCCACAAAAGAAGAAAAGCTATGGATACCATCAAAGTTGATAAAGATTCTCACTTGTGACAGGTAATTTCAGATAGTACCAACAATTTACATTTCTAACACATTTCCAAATGATGCTTTTGCTGCTGGCTTGTGGACCCTATGCAGAGGGACCCTTTAATTCAATGGCAGTTGGACTTTAGTGTGCCTACCAATCACCTATGGTATTGTTTAAGTACCAAACAAGGTCCTACATATATGAGAGACAGTAAGGAAGCTTGGAATATTTGTGGGACCCCAGGCAGTAGGACCAGGATCTAACCCTGGTGCATGAGCCCATGTTGGAGCCCATTCCTCATGGTGGGATGCCATGCTTAGTCTTAATGAAGCAGGGAGGGACTTGAACTTACCCCAACTTAATGTGCCAGACTCTGTTGACTCCCCATGGGAGCCCTTACCCATTGGGAGGAGTAGACGGAGGGTGGACTATGGGTGTCTGGGGGGAAGGGAGGAAGGGTGAGAGGGAGAACTGTGGTTGGAATGTAAAAATAAAATAAAAAGTGTTAATTTAAGCTATAAGAGCAAGTTAGAGGCAAGGCTAAGCTATAGGCCGAGATTTTATAATTAATAATAAGTCTCGTGTCGTATTGGGAAGCTGGCTATGACAATGACAGGACCTACTGCAGTGAGTCTTTTGAGCATGGCTTTATGATACACCAAGGGGAGGCTATGGTAGAGTAGGTGTAGAATCAAAGGATACAAAAGCTATCTAGTACAAATGTTTTTAAAAGACCCAAAAACATGTGCTTTGAGAGAGAAGATGTGAGCAAAGAGGAATGGTCACATATTTGAGTAAAGCAGCAAACCTCAGTATACTGGATAATCAGCTCTTCCCCAAACCTGGCCAAGGCAACAGGAACAAAAAGACATGAATCTTCCCATTTTAAAGGTTACATCATATTATAGCCACTTGTTCTGTGGTTTAGGACTCAGCAGTATTCACTTCCAGTGCCATCAAATCCCTAGCAAGCTAAACTAGGACAAGCTGCTTTCTGTCAAGGAGCTATGAAAAGACATAATGCCTCCTAGCATACTGAATCCTGGGAATATTATGTAGGCTTTTTTCCATATAAACCCCATAAAATGATGCTTGTCATGTAAATAGAGTTTAGTTCTGAACAAAGGAACTGTTATCACCAGGGGAGAAACTGGACCTGCTTATTATATCAGCGTTTGGGTCACACACTCATGCAGAAAACTTTCTAGGGATACAGTATCTTCCTATAGAGGTCACAGTTCAGTGAAGATGGTTGAAGGATTCCAAGCAATGCTAACAAACCAGGGTCAAAGATTGTGGACACATTCTATTTTCCCAGAGCTTCATCTGAATGTAGATGCTTCTCGGATACCTGGCCCTATGATGCTAACCACATTCTAACATAAAAAGGATATATAAGCTAATATCTAAGCTAATAGGGAATGCATGTCTTTGCTCCCTGAGTAAGATTGGTTAAGGTGCCCTCTGAGAGATGGGGTGGTTAAGTTGCCCTCTGAGAGATGGGGATAGTGATAGCAATTGTAAAATGAGGGAAAGGGTGCTCTTTACCACAGGACATAAGAAGAGATTAGTAGTCTGGGCTATAGGAATAGAACTAATCTGATAGCCTGCTATAGACTGAAGCCCTTCTCAGTTTTCCCCCAAAAGAGAGATCCCAACCACACTGATATGCATGTGCCTTCTGCATCCCACCCTCCTGTCATTGAGATGTCTTTCCAATGCAATCTGAGCACTAAGGCTGCACATTCTTTCTTTTCAGTAACTGCTGTCTCTTTTACATACTAGCTCCTCCTGAATGCTGTCTGTGAGAAAGCAGAACAATCATGAGGACACACAGTCGTGGAGACGTGGAGTGGAAGAACGCAGGCTCTCTCAGCCAGCAAATTGGAATGCATTCTTAGACTGGTATAAGACTCATGTAAATGAAAAAGATACTCATTGCTAGTTCTCTGCCTGCACTAACAAACAGGGAATAGGCGTGGTGAAGAGGAATTTTGGCATGAGAATCCCTAAATAAGGTGCAAGGGACTGAGTAATTAGATGGCTAATAGCAAGAACACTCACTCAGAGGCAGAGCAGACCATGATTCTTGCTATACACAGAAAGAAAATTAGTACAAAGTCAGTTACATGTGATAAGTAGGGGGTGAGTCGCCTGTGATAAGTGAGAGGGTGGGTGGGCCATATGTCTGGGCTCTAGAAAGTGGTTAAAAAGCATTAGGGTCAAGTATATTGAAAATCAGCTTTGACTGCCATTGGTTGCCATGAGCAAGGTGACCAGGTTTTAAGAATTCCGTAAAGAACAGTGATGTTATCTATCTATCTATCTGTCTGTATGTATGTATGTATGTATGTATTTATGTGTATGTTTGTATGCATCGATATCATATCGAGTTAACAGCCATAATGAAAAATATTAGAAACATCTAGGCTTTCCTGGAATAAGAAAGTTGAGGAGCAAAAGATTACATTTTGAAGTTACCTGAATGAGATAAAATTGCTCAGGGCAGGAGCATCCCACAGGGGGCCTCAGGACAGGGCTACTACATTGGAGACAGGAAATCCCAGAAGACACATGAACTGACCCTGGGTTACCCTCTCCAGCTTCTCTGGGTGAAGGTTTATCAGTGGCAGCTTGAGTTTCAGGGAACTCATTTCTGCTTGAATTGGGGAAGGTTGTTACCCTCTGAAAGTTGGCTTCTAGGAAACTTTCAGGAGCACAGAAATAAGTTGAGGGATGTTAGCTAAATTTCTGAGGAAACCACATTTCTTGCAAGCCTTCAATCGTCTCAGGATGTTCCATGTTCATGCCTCTTGCAGAAAACAAGAATGTATTTGCATATAACCTATCACACTTCATTGTATGCTTCCACCAAGTCTAAGTTGCTTGCAACATCTAACACAAGGTAACTTATGTGTAAGTAGTTGTCTAGGAATAAGGGCAGGTATCAATCAGTACACAAAGCAACAACAGCTAGCTTAGTGTACACAATCCGCACTTGATTGAACCTACCAAGGCAGAACCTGTAGATACAGAGGGCTCACTATACAACCGGCTACAAAAACTTCTGTCCATGGGAGTTTTAGATTGATATTGGCCTTCCAAACTTCCATTAGTTGGGCAGTCTTCAAAATAGCCTCAAAAGGATGCTCCATAAACTATTTTAGAATTTGAAAAGAAGAAAATGGACAAGGAGGCTTGTCCCTGAAGGACCTTCAGGTTGATGGATAATGAACTTCCAACAGAGAGAAAAATCAGCCCATGTTAGAGGCCACTTCCCTGCCTGCAATGGAGTGCTCCCAGCATCTGCCCAGAGTCACCTTGGATGTGATAGATGGTGGTGTCATACCTTCAAAATTTGATGAAACCCGTGATTCTTTTTTATCTTTTTCTTGCTTCAACAATGTGCATTCGGTAAGATAAAGGCAGCTTGCCATTTTAGCTCACAGATTGTTAGATTGAGAGGAATGATGCCCAGGTGAGCAGGAAAGGAATGAACATTGCTATTCATTCCAAGCTTCGCCTGAATGCAAGATCTCGATGAAACCATTGGTCAGGGCTTGTGTCTTTCCTGTATCGAGATTAAGAACAACACATGGTGTCAATCGAGCCCTACACATCCCTGCTGGCTTCATTTGCAAGTAGGCTGGGCATAGGATACAAAAGGGACATTTTAGCTGCAAGGAGGTGAGTTAGAAGTGTGCCTTCCCAATACTCTCCTACATCCTTCCTCAGAACTAAATGGGTGTGGTTCAGAGAGATTCACAATTAGGGACCACAAAATAGGATGCACTTGAAGTCACAAGTCACTGTGTGACAAAGGCCTTACCTGATCTTCATTTGGCTGTGAATGAGACAGACTTTCCCGTGTGCTGGACCTTTGATGTTTTGAGATAGTAACAGAAGCTAGCATTAACTGGTTGAGAACAATTGTTTACTTCATCCGTGTGGATTGCTGACTCATTTTTCCATTTTGCTTTATTGTTCAAAATAGTACAGTATGGGCAAAAGATGACAGGTTGGGGCAAGGAATACTCCATAAGAGCCTAACAGTCGGATTCTACCAATTCAGGGTATTTTCCATGCCCTTGTTGCTTTGCTGAGTCCCGAAGTTCAGTGTAACAGTTTTCCCAATGCTTCTTAGAAGAAAATGGTCTCCAACGAGCCAGAAGTTAGTATGTTGTTTTTGGCCTACAAAGTAAGTGATTACCATTGTCTGGAGAGAAAATTCTTTGCCCTGTGGGAGAAGGGATGCCCTCCTCTCTGAAGTATAGTCTGTAGTAAACTGTGAGCTGTGTTGGGCAGCTACTGTTTACATAAGCTGTGTGGCACAAAACACGAAAGAGAGATGGCTGCTAAGGACAGTTCATGTTTCTTCTTCACAGAGGGACTAGAATTCTGACCACAGGGGAAGGGGCTGTGTCCTCCTTCCCTACCCAGGTTTTCCTCTTACCCCTGGTTACTGACAACAATCCCTAGGTCAAAGCCCACATCCAGCCACCGGCCCTGGACTTCTGATGCCGTGATGTCAGAACTGAGAAAACATGTCTAATCTGTAACACGCAAATACACACGCGAGAGATGAGGCAGCGTGATGGGGAGGAAATCAGGGGTTTTGACATGAGTCCCATTTGTTTTAAATCTTGGCTCCATTCCTTCTAACGGAAATGTCTCTCAACTCTGATCCTCAGCTATAAAAGGAGATCTATAAAATGAAAACTATAAAACCCACTCCTTAGGGTGAGATGAAAATTTTGTGAGTTAACTGGCCCAGTGTCATACAGTCAGTGATTAATAAGCGTGTTGACTTCCTTTTCTTCTCCTCCCCACACTGTGTGCTCTGTGTAGAAGATATTGTTCTTTCTGAAGCCCTTTGCCTCAGAAGAGTCATGGATGGGTAGGTCAGGACTTCCCTGACCGTGACGACGAGTCTTCATGTTGCCGGTTCCTCTGGCTGTATTAGCATAACCCCTGTGAATGATACTCATTTCTCACGTGCTCAAGATCGCACTCCATTAAGAAAGAAGGCAACAGACTAGAATGCGCCCTCCTGTGGCCTGATAAAACCCAGGTACACACCTACTTTTCAGTTGGTGAGGGTACTTGTCAGGAGAAATCTCTGAACTTTCCTGGTATGGGAAAGGTAAGTTTTCACAGAAAATCTGTCAAGTGGTAAACCTAGCACACGCAAATAGCATTTTCATGGGCTTTCAAGCCATCACTTTTCCAATGGGCTTTCATGCTGTCGTTTTCCTGTGAACAGCTCTGTTCTGCTGCATTTCCAGATGTCTCCAATGCACACAGCTTTTCCTAGTCCCATTGAGGTTGTGGCCAGGACAGAAGCTTGGCTAAGTCATTCATCCCTGGTCCCATCAGAAAGACTCTAACCAGCCTGAGCATGGCAAACATGGCTCTGGCAGGCCTTGCCCTTCTCCCCCATTCCCTCTGCCTTGTTAGAAGCTGTTAGATTACTTTCCTGAAGCTAGCCATCAAGGTCTGTTCCCTTATTTGACCACTTCCTCCTCCTGAGGCTCACTACCAAGGTCCAGCTACCAAAGTATTGAATCCAGCACTCAGAAGTCTCCTTTGGCTCATCTAATTAATATGCCCAATTAAAATTCAACACCTCATCCTAACACAGGGTTTCCCCTTTTCCCCTTTATAAACTGCCCTTTTCCCAATGGACCACTGAGTCACTCACGTCTGTCTCCTCTCTATCAGAAGCAGTTTTCTGCCCCTCTGAGACTAATACCCCACCCCCTCTCCCTTGTTCCCTTCCTCTTCTCCCTCCCCCTCTATTTCCTGTCTTTGCATCTTATTCCCCACCCTCTGTCCCTCTGGAGCAAATAAATCTCCTTTGTGCTGAGAACTTGGTCTTAGGGGTCCTGAGCCGATATGATCCCTCCACCCACAACATCTCCCTCTGCTGCTTCAGTGTGGGTTACTCCAACACACTGTCACTGAGCCAAGGACAGGAAGAAAGCCCCATGTCCCTGTAAAGTGTCCGTCTTGAACATTTGTTTCAGCTAACCAACAAATCCTACCGTGCTTCATATGTCTCTGTGAAGGTTTAGTGAAATATCATCCCAATTCAGGGCTGGCCATTTCACAAATAGAAAAGTCTAGAAGTTATCATAGCGATATGAAATAAAGCTTACGGGTAAGGTGTCTGAGATATTATAGCCCAGGGAGTCATAGGTTTGAATTTCGGCCTACACTTTAACAGCCTAACCACCTTGATGTTTGTGGAAACTCGAATTCAATCCGATTACGGTGTAACATTACACCACCATACTCTAAGCTAACTGAGTTTTGCACATTGCAATGGATTTGCATACCGTCAGAGCCCCTCAGGCCTCTGCTGTATTTCACAGCTGTCTGTACTCAAGCCTTCATATTTGGACAGCTACCTTTAATATTCCTTCCTCGGAGCCAGTTCTTGATTCTCCTGTGAAACTAATGGGCTGAATCCAGGCACAGAGAACAGACTTCCTAGGAAGAACACTGGCTTTGAAAAGAGGAGAACAGCCCGGGAATCTTTTGCTGCAGCCCTGCCCTGACTCGCTGGCTCTCTTTGTGTGCTGCCCATGCGCCCGCGAAGGAACCTGGTCTTCCTGAGTCCCAGCTAGCTTCTCCCATTCTCCTCCATGGCCTGGAGACTTCTCCTCAGTCCATGGACTTGAACACAGTGGACGCTGATGCTACCCCTGCTGCCTATTTCCTTCCTCACTTGGGTCTCCTGAGCTGAGGGATCCTGCACAATTAGTCTCATGCCTTATTGCAGCTGTTACCACTTTGCTCCCCAAAATGTTTTCTTTCCCTTCAATTGCTTTGTCACTCAGCCCTCCCCTTATGTTGACATACGCCTCACTCCCAAGTCTCCTTAGCATGCAGGTGAGCTGTACAAAGAGCAAACACGTTTGATTTCTTAAAGCTGTAGTCATGGGAATAGAGGATATTTGTGAATTTATTACTCTGAACAGTATACAAATCTATTCTGCCATGATTTTATTTTATTTTCTTATGATTCCGCATAAGAAGCAAGGGGAGGTTTATTTTGGGGTACTGCTCAAGTTCTAGGCAATGACAGATGTTACTAAAAGAAAAAGTCCATTTATTTATCTGCTCCCTTCCTTCATTTTCTTAGTCGTTTCCCAAGACTTTGCCGTGAGTTGGCAGGATGTGTTTTAAAACATCCTGAACGAGGCTGGCTTAGTCGTTGAGAACAATTCCACCTCCCATTAAACTCTGACTAAGTGGAATTACATCTCTCCACTCCCTGCAATTTAGCTTCCTAATTTCAGCCTTTCCTTCTTGTTAGAAACTAAGGAAAGTGGTACCATGCATTTTGCTGCAGAATTCAAGAACTGAAGGAAAACTTAGAGTTTGACTCATCCATCTCTCCACGTCTTCAGAAACATCTCAGACGCAAAATGGGCATGCATTTTTTGAGACATCTCTTACATTCTAAGAGATTGGACTATTCTTGATATCACAACCAAATTAATAACTACCTTGAGATCACATAAGACTGACATCTGCTGTGCACCAGCCTGTTTGTTTAGTGTGCTTTTATGAGAACAACAAACTTCACTTGCCTTGGATTTCTCATGTGCGCAGCTTTTACAACCTCAGCTATTACTTAACTCTAATCTTAACTTTTGTACTCTTTCTTTCCCTGGCTCAGATCAATGTATGCATGTACTTTTGTATGCATGTATGTATGTATGTGAATGCATGTGTGTATGCATGTGCAGTTATTGTAATCATTTGCCGAAAACAGACAATCAATATTGTGCAATATGTATCTGCCATGAAGGCTGAAAACAGTGTGGGTATAACTTGCTAGCATGTATTTGCAGTAGTATTTGCTTTTTCATGTTGTTCAGGGTCAGTTGGGGTCAGCTGGAGTCAGTAACTTCATCCTTTGTAAAACCCTGTTGAAGATTTCTGTAAGTGTTCTTTATTTCTTCCCTATCTGATGCTTTAGACACAGAAAGAGAAGTGAAGAATTCAGATTCACTTTTGGTCAAATTAATACACGTGTCTGTGCTGACCTTTCTTTCTTAAAGACACCTAAGCATTCTGGTGCATCTGGGACTATCTGGAATGCATTTAATCAACCCAAGACACCAAAGCTCCAAAGGCCTTAGTTACTTAGTTTTCACAAAACTGATTTTGTAAAATCAGAGCTAAAGTTAAGTTCCTGTTCTAGCTTTCTGTCTACTGCGTGATAAACACTCAAACAAAATCAACCCGAGAAGTAAAGGTTTATTTGGCATACACCTTACAGTACATCATCAAGAGAGGCTAAGGTAGGAACCTACAGGGAGAAACTGAAGCAGAGACCATGGAGGATCAATACCTACTGGTTTGTTTTAATGGCTTGCTTAGATTTAGCTTAGGTTCATCTTCCCATCCCCCTTCTCTTATAAAGCATTAATTAAGAAAACGCCCTACAGATTTGCCTATAGTCAATCTGATAGAAACATTTTTTTTTCAATTGAGTTTCCTCTTCTCAGATGGCTCTAGCTCATGTTAAGCTGAACAAAAAGTAGCCAGCTGACCTCCAGATCCCACCCCATGTCGCATGGCCTCCATGCTGTTCCCAGACACTGAGGACTTTCATTTGCTATTGTCTCTGTTCTGTGAGACAATTTTCCTCTTAAGGCATGTGACCAGAATGAGTGATGGGCCTCAGTGACAATCCTATTGGTTTGATGGCACTGTTGACACACTGGACACATGAGAGGCTGAGCAGGATCTGCCTAGACGCTTTCTGAATGCCCTGATCTCAGCACCATTCCTAGCGCACAGGATTTTCTTCATAAGCATTCATGGAAGAAACGAATGGAAGAGAGAAAAACTTGCTTTGCTTCTCTGTTGTGACCTGTGAGTTAAGAAGGCAGAGAGCTTTAGTACCATCAAGTGTGATGCTGTCTTAAGGGGGCAGCACAGATAGGAAATGGCAATGCACAATACCCTATTTAATTGTTTAATGAAAAGGCTAGAAGTTCGGAAATTAAAACGTAACATAACTAGTAACTACAAAGATAAGACTGTAGATAAACCCTGAGGCATTCTGTGAAGAATAGGGTTCATGTCTTAAGTTTGTAACATACCTTCCTGACAAACCACACACACACACACACACACACACACACACACACACACACACACACACTAAATAACTTTCAGTAAAGAAAAACAAAGAGGGAAATAGTCTTTGACCTAGAAACTAAAGCCAAATGAAAGCTGAAGCCAGTTTAATCCTGAAAGTGAATACATCAATAGCAACCATAGTTTCTACTGCTTTTTAAAAGTTATCAATTGTTTTATTATGTAGTTTCTGGGATGTATCACCAGGCTTTTGTCTCACTGTTGAGGACTTTTACTAAATGGGCAGATACATGTCCATATTAACGACCTTCCTTATAAATTAGATGCTTTCTCATTACTGAGATGGACTGAGTGAGGTGTGATGGCTAGTTTTATGTCAGCATGACACAAGCTATAGTCATCTGAGAGAAGGGAGCCTCAATAGGGAAAAATGACTATGAAATCAAGCTGTAGGTAAGCCTGTAGGGCATTTTTAAAAATTAAGGATTGATGTGGGAGTGCCCAGGCTATGGGGGTGGGAGTACTGCCAGATAGAAGGTCCTAAAGATGTACAAGATAGCAGGCCTGTCAAATCAGTAAGCAGCCTCTGCATCCACGGCCTCTGCATCAGATCCTGCCTCCAGGTTCCTTTCTTTATTGTAGGACCATGCCAGCTTCCTCAGTGATGGACTATGCTGTGGAACTCTGAGCTGAAATAAAATCTTTAGTCCCTAAGTTGCTTTTGGTCATGATATTTTTTATTATAGCAATAAAAACCCCTAAGACTGAAGGACAAATACATTTCTTTGTGGTTAAACTGTAAGATCACACTTTACCCAATCAGTGGTTTAGACTGACAGAGATCACTCATCCCTAACAGGATGCAGTTTGCCTGCCCTAGACACCCAGGCCCTGCATTGTACCCGAGGATGCTAAATGTCATTGTCCTTCTTTGATTTTTGACATCATTTTTTTTTCCATTTAGAAAAGGAAAATTCTGTTTCAGGGCTGAATTTCTCCAGGGATGAAAGGAAGGCATTGGACCAAGAGTTAGAAGCCCTGGGTTAGACTCTGGCTATGTATCTTGAGCAGCTAAATTAAATTTCTTGAGCCCAAAGTTTCCTCATGTGATAAATTAGAACTCTACTGCAAGACTGCATTCTCTTGAGTAGTAGTGAAAGCTTTTTATGTGTTAAAGCTCCTGAGAAAGATATTGAGAACCAGGATCGGAATGTAAGAAATTCTTTAATCCAACCTCAGAAGGAGGTTGAGGGAACCAGATGTGATGCATCTTGAAAAGCCCCCCTCCCCCCCAAGAGGCTTTAATCTTTTTGTTCCCATCAGTACAGAGACACAAAACTCCTGGGACAACATTCCAGAGCCAAGCGCTGATTTGACAAAACAATCCCTGGGTACAGGTGGCTGACTTTACCAAATGTCTATCCCTAGAAGCAGAATTTCGGGGCAGGACACTGAGAGAACTCCCGGTTTTAATGTATGCCCGGGAAAGTCAGGTCTGTAAAGCTAAGGGAAGACAAAACTCCTGATATCGCCCATGATCCATGAGGCCAGAGATTTTAACTCGGCTCAGTGATAATGGCCTATCAGTGCTCTGGATGGTACGTGCTGCAGAGGCTCGTGTGAATCCTAACCATCCAAAATGACTCCACACAAGCGTGGAATCTGCTGTTATCTGTCAGACAGAGACCATATTCTACGTCTGTGCTTGGCTTTTCCTGCCCTAGTCTAGTTCTTCACTCTCTTAGACATATCCATATCTCAGACACTGCTTCTATGGATTCAGGCTGAGACCCTGGGCTTTCACACCTGTTCCTGGCTACAGAGGAGCTGGAATAAATACTTTAACCACCCTACCCTCTTTGACATAAGGCTAGATTTAGGTGAATTATTATGTTGTAAGGAAGTCTGCTTGTTCCTCCCAGCTGCCCAGAACTAAAATAACCACTCAGAAACTGTATTATTTAAATCACTGCTTAGCCCATTAGCTCTAGCTTCTTATTGGCTAACTCTTAAATCTTAATTTAACCCATCTTCATTAATCTGTGAATCACCACAAGGTCGTGACCTACCAGCAAAGTTTCAGCACATCTATCTCAGGTGGTGGCTCCATGACTTCTCTCTGACTTCACCCTTATTTCTCCCAGCATTCAGCTTAGTTTTCCCCACCTAACTAAGTTCTGCCCTGCTATAGGTCCAAAGCAGTTTCTTTATTCATTAATGGTAATCACAGCATACAGAGGGAAATCTCATATCACCCCCACTTTTCTGTTTAAATAAAAAAGGAAGGGTTTAACTTTAACATAGTAAAATTACATAAAACAATTATCAAACAAGAATTAAAGTTACAATATCTATATCTACTTTATCTTTTATCATAATTAAGGAAAACTATAACTATAAATTCTTCAACTTCATCGAAGACTCCAACAGGATATAATATTAACTAAGTAAACAAGAAGTGCATTGTAAGCAACTTCCAAAATTCTAGAAATGACAGAGACATCTTGCTGCCTGGACAGGCATCAAAGTTCTTCTGTACCGTTGGGGTATCCAATCTTCAGCCTACAGGCCCATAGTATCCAGCAGACTTTTCCATGAAGCAGGAAATTTCAAAAACAGTTCTACCTATATTGGCAGTTTGTCAGTCACTTTCTTCTGTATGAATGTCTGGCAGACTCTTTCATGAAGCTAGAATCCTGAAGGATCATCTCACCTTTAGGTAAGTTCAGCAGCCATTTCTCTGCAGGTCCTGCATGTTTAGTTCATCACTCAGTCCAGGCAAGAGCAGTTTCTTGCCCAAATGGCTAACCAGCACCATGAGGAGCCTCTTTGATGCCCATCTTCCTTTTGAAGTAGATTGGTGCTGCCAGGAGCAGACGGGTCTCATTGTCATAAAAAACCATGAGGAGCCTGTTTGATGCCCATCTTCCTCTTGAAATAGATTGGTGAAGCCAGTAACAGATATGTCTCATTGTCATGAAAAGTACTAACTTTATAAAGCATTTAAATGCCAACATCTGTAGTTTTTGAAAGGTTTGAAGAATACCTATCTATCTGAAATACATCTCTATACATCTAGAAAATCTAAATATCATGACTACAAGTTTGACTATCACAAATGACTATTTACCTATATTTCTTAATTATACATTTCATTTTAAATGAGCTGCCCAATCATAATACCTTATTCAAGATCAGAAATATACATAGTATAACAAAATTAACCTTAAATTTGTATCAGTAAACCAAGATCCATACCAATGCAAATCTCTATAACATTAATATTTTCTCTTTTCTTCCTTGAGTACAGAATAATTTTCTCCAGGACTCTGAAATCTAGAATATGAACAGATGATAAAATATTGTAGACATTCAAATCTCACAAAGTTACTCTTACTATGACTGTGGCTACTAAGAGCTGCTTTTGAATTTTCTGCAGCCACAGTTTCTCCGTTAAGAAATTGGTTGTGGTGACTGAGGCCTGTAATTTCAGCACTTGAGGGGCTGAGTCAGGAGGATTACCATGAATCTGAAGCTAGGCTGAGCTACATAGTGAGTTCCAGGACACTCTGAGAGGCTAAGGCATGAATCTGAAGCAAGGCTGAGATCCAGGATTCTCTGTGCTACAATGTACAGACTTAATTTTTAAAAAGACAAAATAAAAACAAACCAAAGGATTGTTATGGGAATTGACCTCAGTAAAATGTGTGGTGTATAATCAGAGGAGGCAGGATATAGAAGGATCACCATGAATAAGGTCTCTTTTCTTATTTTTTCTAGAAGGTTCCATCCTTCTAAGACTTTATTGCATCTCCCCTGGGAATGAACAGTTCACATAATCCTAGCACAGTAAGTTTCCCATAATGTAGCCTGATGTGTAATAGTCCTTAAAATTTCCCTTGAGGAGAAAGTAAATCAGTGTAAGTGCATAAGGTACAAACACAGAGGCCCTGCCATCACTCTAACTCACTGCTGGTGCAGGGACCTACAACCCACAGCTCCTTATTGCATGAAGGAATGAAATTACACAATATACTTCACTTTTGGTGATAGCATAGATCCTGATAAGGAAAAATGGTTGAGAGAAGGGATTTCACATTTTTCGTGTTTATTAAAGTAGGACGACAGACCCCAGTCCCATTTTTGCCTTCATCTATGCTATGCAGTAAAAAAGAATGTGAAAGTCACCCTTCCCCATGGAATTAATGAAAGCTAAAGACTGAATGTAGGAGATGAAATGATAGATTTGTTCACTTACTTACTAACAGGTTCTTGACTTTTACTCCTGCTAACCCATAGCCTCTTTTAACTCTTTGCGTTTTTGATGCCTGAAACAAAAATGTGGACATGACACCATTATTCCTATAGCTAACAAAGCATCATTTATACCCCACAGAGAGTTCATGTGCTTGGCTCCAGGGATGACTGACTTGATTCTTGGTAACACTTTGAAGGATGTGTTTTCTCTAGTATGACTCTTGAAGTCACAACTTTCTCATCCTAACAGCTTGCCTACCAGAGAGTGTTTCCTTCTCTCTCCAGAGAAGCACAAATTCTGATTGCTAATGAACTCTAAAGTGAGGCGGTGTGAGACTGGCCAGTGTTCCAGAAGCATTTGTGAAACATTACGTTTTATAAGCAGATGACGTCACAGACCAGCCTTCAGAGCTCTGACTTTTACTCACACCCCCTACAGTGCTGCCTCCTGCTCAGATACAGCAGCAGGTGAGATTGCAGACAGATCAAAGAAATGACGCAAACAACAGAGAATTTTTGCTTTTGGAAAGTCTAGAGTAAAGGAAACCATCATGATCTTTAACTCTGCTCTAGTTTACAGATAAAGTAGACTTAATGACTCCTTGTGGATGCCAAGATCCTCAGATGCCCCAAACCTCCCATAAACTGATGTAAACTTTCAGTTGATCAGCTGTTAGTTGACCCCATCAATGTAGAACCCACACATATGGAGAGACAGCTGATTTAGCTTTGCTAATGATCAAATGCAAGACTTGTTTATATTATATTTTAATTCAATTATTTTTTATAAATTTTTTAAATAAAATAGGTTTTTAATCTTACTTTCTTCCACATCCTCTCAGATCCTTCATCCTTACCCACTCACCTTTATAGTCTTTCTCTCTCTCCTTCAAAAAAAAATTATAAAAAAGCAAAGAAAAACCAATTATGCCGCTCCCCCTCCAAAAAAAAAAAAAAAAAAAGACAAAATGAAGCAAGGATCAAATTTTCATTTTCAGCAGAAATCTTGTAAGAGCCAGAGATAGTGGATGATTCCAAGGAAAGAGTCTTCCAGACACAGCAGGACTGATGCCCACGTGAACTCACAGAGACTGTGACTGCATGCACAGGGCCGCACAGGCTCAAGCCAGAATGGGTCCTAGCATGGAGAAGGGGAAGTGGACATAGGATCCCACTCCAACCCCAGAAGCTATCTGATACCTGCTGAGAAGTATCAGATTCACTCTTCTTCAATGGAATCTCTCTTGGCATATCAACCATACACCAGGACAGGCACTATGCCCAGGAATAGATGATCAACACAAAATAAACTCCATACTTTCTGTGAATGCGCTTTGTTTCCATGTATTTTAAATAACCACTAGAGTACTCATAAAACTTAATAAAATATAAATCTATGCAAACAGTTTATCATTTAGGCAATAATGAAAAGAAAATGTAAATGTCTAGTACAGTTTTTCCCTATTATTTCTTACCCACTTTTAATTGATCCCAATGATACAGAACCCACAAATATGGAGAGCCAGCTACATTAGTTTTGCAGATTATCAAATAAATTCTAATTAAATACCTATAATACCTTGGCTATTACCTTGAGAAATTTATTCTGTAACGGCAATGTAGTAAAAATTTGGCATAACTGTGAGCTGACAAGTGTTGTAGCGAGATTAGTGTTCTACAACACAACCCTCAGAGGGTGTACAACTTTGTACCAGCTCTGATTATTAAAAAAAACACTTAAAGAAATAATTAGAGCCCTGCTCAACAATCTCACATATGGGTGTTTTTGCAATTATTATCTTTAACAATAAAATGTAGAAAATGGCTATAATATGAATATATTATGAAATTATTTAAGAAAAATTTCAAATAATTTAAACTTTTCAAATTAAATGTTCCTATCAAAAATAACTTTTAGAATAGATGAGGAAAAATACCTTTTACAAGAAAAATTTTATAAAGGCAAAGTGATTTATACGGCCATTTGATGAAAGTAAGCAGAAACATGTTCATATTTACAAGTGTATGTGAATGTGTACACACACATACACATAGGTTCTATTTGTTTGATAATTTAATACATTCTGCTTACTCTATTCCCCACCCTGTTTTATTCCCCTCCTATCCCAGTGACCCCCATCTCTTCCCTTCAGGTTTCTTTATTATGTTGTTGTGTTGGTTTGGGTTTTTATGAGCTGCTGCAGCCTGGTGGGCTCACTGTGGGCGCAACTGAACAGAATGACTATCCCTTCCCCAGAATATATCAATCCCAAATAATTCATCAAGAAGAACTGGGATCCTAAGAGCTCCTCTCCCATCCATCTTAGGCAGGCCTCATGCAGGTAACTACAGCACCTCTGAGACTATAACGGTCATGTCATGTGATGAACATAGCATCTCACAGTGCTCTGTCTTCCGGGTCGTGTGTTCTTTCCATAATGTTCTCTGACTCTCAGAAAGGGAGGTATACGTGTCTTTTTTAGGGCTAAGCACTAGACTGTCATTCATTCAAGAGCCATGGCTTTCTTTATAAATCAAAATTCATTTTAAAAAGAAGTTTCTTTGATTATGGGGAAGAATAGAATTTTTCTATGGATATAAATACAAATATTTAATTTACAATTTGGTGCAATATCAATTTTGTTAAACAATAGTAGTGAGGGCACACCTAGGATCTGTAACCTCCTTCACTATTATTATGATTTCTAGTGGATTTAATATCAGGTAAATATTTCCTTTCATGGAGCAGGAATCAAATTTAATATGGTGGTGACTGGTCACCCCCATAGCAGTCGGACCATTATTGTACCAGTGGGAACACCATGCCCAGTATTTATAATGTACAGGGCTCACAAATTGGTATGACCATTTGCGCCTTGTTTTCCTAAGCAAGCTGCAACCGGTGTCTTAGTTAGTGTCCTATTACTGTAAAGAGACACCATCACCAAGGCAACTATTCTTATAAAACATGACATTTAATCCGGGGCTTGCTTACAGTTTCAGAGGGTTTGTCCATTATCATCACGGTGTGAGGCAGTAGGGCTGGAGTTATAGCTGAGAATTTTACATCTGTTGCACAGGAAGTAAGCAGAGAGGGAGAGACACATTGGGATAGGTGTGGGCTTTTTTTTTTTTTATAGTATCAGCAAGCTTTTTCACACACATGTTATGAATTGAATCTAGAAGTTCCCCCATTATCTCATGTTTGATATGCTTGGTCCCCAGACTGTAGAACTTTTTTGAAGGCTGCTGAGAATTTGGGAGGTAGGGTTTTGATGGTGGGAACTGATCGCTGGGATTAGGACCTTGTAGGTTATTCCTTCCCTTTATCCAGGCTGTATCTCCCCCTTCTTTGGTGGTGTCATGGAAACAAGTTTCTACCTCACACCCCAAGGGTCATGAGTGGAACATCTTGGCCGTCCTCCCCACTGTGACGGACTGAGATTTCTCTGCAACCATGAACCAAGGTAAGCCTGTTCCCCTTAAATTGTTTTAGTGAGGGGTTTGTCACAGTGACACTGGAAGTGGCCAATCAGTGCAGAGTTACACATGGGTGTATGCGACACCAGCAGCTCCTCTTCAGGCCACTGGGGCCAGGCTGGTCCGCTGTTTCTACTGCTTCACTGCAGTGAGTCCTGTATCAAATAGGAACTGTGACCATGTCACCGCCTTGCTGAGTACTTTGTTTAGAATAGTGCTAAATTCTTCATCCAAACCTATATGGATGTGTGGCGTGGTTCCTTTTTTATCTTGTCTGTCTCTAAGTCTCATGAGCAATGAGTAACTCTCTGCAAAACGACTCTGACCAGTGGTGAGGCTTCAAGCTGCATGTGCAGGGATGCTAGGCAGCTAAGATTCAGCTCATGCACCTCCACTCTATCACCAAGGAGACAGAGATGGCCTGACTGTGGGCAGGCTAATGGCGAGGGTGAAGATGTAACAACAGAGGCCATAAACCTGACAGTGCCTCTTCTTGGTTTGTTACTCTGGATGTGACAGGGACCTCTGGCAGCTGCTAAGTTGGGATTTTTAAAGATTCAGTGGATCTGTTTGTAAAATGCAGCCAAAGAGATCGCACTATACAATCTTCATATTATAGGTAAACTCTTCTTTAGCTAGTGCTATTTCTATTTCCATGTGTTCCCTGATATCATCATTAAAGAGAACCAAGTGCCACTTTTGTTTTATGGAACTCTGTTTATTTCAAACTTTTATTTCCTGTAATAAGACTATATTATTTAATACTAGAAAATTAAGTAAAACTGAGTAAAAGTCAGAGCTTATAAATTTTAGCTCTCCTTTTTTTTTTCATTTTATTATTTTATTGAGAATAAGAAAAAAAAAGATTCCGCCTCCTCCCAGCCTCCCATTTCCCTCCCCCTCCNGGTTCTGGCTATTACAAATAATGCTGCTATGAACATAGTTGAACAAATGCTTTTGTCATATGATAGGGCATCTCTTGAGTATATTCCCAAGAGTGGTATTGCTGGGTCCAGGGGTAGGTTGATCCCGAATTTCCTGAGAAACCGAAACACTTATTTCCAAAGTGGTTGCACAAGATTGCATTCCCACCAGCAATGGATGAGGGTACCCCTTCCTCCACATTAGCTCTCCTTTATATCGAACATTTTATTCATTTTTCTGATGATAAAACATTTAAAATAGCAGTCAAATAAAGAAATTCAAAATTTCTTCTAACCTTGATAATGAGAGACAAATACATATAAACCTAGTTAAATGTTTGTATCTCTGTGTATGTTTCTATACTGTGTGTATAAAATTATATATATATATATATATAGCACATATATGCAAGAATAATATCATGTATACTATCTGTGTACATACTCTACAAATACACGCACACGTGATTGTATGGCTATTAATGACCCATGTACTAGGATACAATGGTCTTCATAGAAAAATCTTCAAGTTCTCACAATTTTATGCCACAAGCTGCTTTTCCAACTTCTCTTCAACTGTCTTTCATTTTCCCAGAAGGCCCTTTTCCTGACCTTTGGTTACAGAGAAGGAGAAACACAAAGAATGAAAGCCTGGCTACCTCTTTTTTTTTCTCTTATTCTTTTCTCATACATGACAGGCCCCTTGCAGTTTCTGCTCCCTCCACTTTCCCCAGTCCCCTCCCTTACCTCCTATCTCCCAGATCTACTCCTCCTCCTTGAAGAAAAACAAAACAAAACAAAACAAAGAAACAGAAATAGCAGGTCTCCCAGGGATGTCCACTGAACATAGCCTAGCTAGTTATAACAGGACTAGGCACAAATCTTCATATCAAGGCTGGTTGTCAACGCAACCCTGTTTAAGGACATGGGTCCCAAGCACAGGCAAAAGAGACACCCCCTCTTCCACTGTTGAGAATTCACAGAGCACTAAGCTACACACCATTAGGTATATGCAGACCCATACAGGACCTATGTTTGTTGCTTTAGTCTCTGTGAACCCTTAAGAGCCTTGCTTAGTTGATCCTGTGGGCCAAATTCTCATGGTGTTCTTTACCTCCCAGTTCCTACATTCCTTTTTCCTCCTCTTTTGCTGGGTTCCCTGGTTCTGCCTTGTGTTTGGCTGTGGGTCTCTGCAACCGCTCCCATCAGTAGCTGCATGGACCTCCTCTGCTGATGATTAGGCTAGGAACTGATCTAGGAGTATAGCAGAATATCATTAGGAATCATTTCATTGATTTTTTTTTTGCCAGTCATGTTTGGTTCTATCCTGTGTCTCTAGACTGCTCTTCTCTGGTTCCTAGCCATCCATGCAGTGTCAGTGTGGGCTCCTCTCATGGCAGTGTGGGCTTCAAGTTCTCAAGTTGGACCAGTCATTGGTTCTGCACCACGATTACCTCAGCACATCTTGCAGGTGGGACAGATTGTAGGTGGAAGGTTTCATGGCTGAGTTAATGTCCCAGTCCCACTGCTAGGAACCTTTCCTGGTTATAGAAGGTGGCCAGTTTGGGCTCTGTATCCCCTGGTACTAGGAGACTTTGCTAAGGTCACCGTCATAGAGTCAAGGCAGTTTCCTCAGCACTAGTTTTCCATACCATCCCGAATTCCAGGATCTCTCCCAGTACTCTCTCCCACTACCCTCCCCCACCAATCCTTCCTCTTTTCATCCCCACCTGCCCTCAGTGCACCTGCAAAACCTATGCCCAGCCCCGATTTAACACAGGCACTAGTCTTCAATTGGATTAGCTAAAATCCAGCTCTTGATCCCTCAGAATGGACATGCTGCAGTTTTCCTCTCTGACACTCCCCTCTTGATTTACCTCCTTGCTGGACTGCCTTTCCGTCATGTTTCATGCATTCAAGTTTTACCTGTTTTCCAAAGTCCATTTCAAAGAGACACTTCTGTATGGCTGCCTTTGCTGGTCTCAATTCTATATGCTTTTGAGCATCTTTTATATAACCTTCCAGTGCCAGTGGATTCAGTTTTTATCTTATTTTTCTGCAACTGAGGTGGGCCCTTCACCTTTCCTGATACTGCAGACGCGATTTGAATGTGAAATGGCCTCCACAGCCTCATGTGGTTGAACACTTGATGCCCACTTCTTGTGCTGTTTGCGAGGTTATGAGACTTTTATGAGGCGGAGGCTCACTGGAGGAAGTAAGTCACTGGGTTGGGCTTTGAGGTTTTAGACCTTGGCCGCACTTCCTGTGCCTCTTCCATTTGGTACTGATGGTGCAGAGTGATGCAGTCAGCCAGCCTCACACTTCAGCCACTAGGCCTTCACCATCACAACGAACTATGTCTCCCCTGGAACTGTAAGCCAACATCATCCCTTTTTTCTTCAAGTTCTTTTGTTGGGGGATTTTATTACAGCATTAGGAAATAAAACTCAAACATTGCATTGGACCCTGGATGAAAACCATCAGTTTTACTAAGGAAGAGAATAGAAGGAGATTGGTGTTCTAGCCATCCATCAAGCAGCAACTACAGAGAACACATATGATCTTCGTTTATATCCTAGCAGATAAAACAGAAGAAATACAGCAGAGAAGTTCCTGCCTGGAAGGCAAAGAAAGAATTTGCTGTCTTCCTAACCTTTGAAGAACTGGGAGAGGGGAAGATCTGCCATCATCCCTAGCATGCATTTCTCTTAATCCTTACAAATTACATAGATAACCATCAACCCTATTTTAAAGATGAGGTAATTAATGCTCAGAAATGATAAGACATCATCTCTTGTCCCTTGGTTTAAAAGCATCAGTTTGGGTTGTGCACTCAAATTCATGAGTCCACAAACACATGGTTTAATTAACTTTCAACTTTGCACCAGTCATGGCTGAAGTCCAGCCATCGTATCTAGCAGAAAAAATAGGGAGGCCATTAAATCCAACTAGGCTATGGAGCATATGTGGTGGCTGGCTTCTTCAGCAGGAAAAGGAACTCGGATGAGAAATCAGAGAAATCAGAGTATCTCCAGCACTGAGCCAGCACCTATAGTCAGTAATAAATCAGAGAAAGGACCACAGTCCTGGGATATTTCTAAAGAGAAGAGACTTGGAGGAGGTTCTGGTTTGGGGCACAGGATGACTTCAGCACCCCAGTAACTCCTACAATTCTACTCAGCCTGTACTAGTGTGGGATTCGTTTCCACACATGTGTTCTGGTGACTGCTCCTTCAGCATCCTATTTCAGCTTCAGGAGGAACAAAGGAAAAAAGGTGAAAGCAAACAAGTGCACAGATTTGCAGAGTTGCCATCTTTAGGATTGTGTGTGTGTGTGTGTGTGTGTGTGTGTGAGAGAGAGAGAGAGAGAGAGAGAGAGAGAGATCTAGCACTTTGTGATCATCTTCTGAGAACAGTTGGAAAGTATATTTGTTCCTTAACCTTTCTCTGTAGTGATATGAGTGGCGGGGCTGCATCCCTGGCACCCGGCTGCCCGCATGGCTAGTTTATGCCCGAAATAATTACATGGAAACTGTATTCTTTTAAATACTGCCTGGCCCGGCTAGTTCCAGTTTCTTATTGGCTAGCTCTTACATATTAATCTAACCCATTTCTAATAATCTGTGTAGCCCACGAGCTGGCTTACCAGGAAAGATCTTAACCTGTGTCTGTCTGGAGTGGGAGAATCATGGCGACTCCTGACTAAGCTTCTTTCTCCCAGCATTCTCTTCTGTTTACTCCACCCACCTATGTTCTAACCAATAAAAATGGGCCAAGGCAGTTTCTTTATTATAATTAACCAATGTCCTTCCTCCATCATATATTTGTTCCTTAACCTTTCCAGATCCCAAGTTTGTCTGGTAACAGAGGGGAGGGTGGCTGCCAGGCAGAACACCATCATTTCCTCTCTTTGGGGCTTGCCGGGCATCTTCTGGGTTCATTTCTCTTCAGATTCACAGGCAATATTCTGTCTCCATTTTGACTCCCTTTTCCACAAGGCTACAGTGTTCTATAGCTGCAGAGTCATTTGGTTCCATAGCCACAATGTCATTTGGGCAGGGATAGGAGGATGGAGAGAAAGGTAATAGGAGCATCTAGCCTTGCCTGCCTCTGCTTTTGCTTCTCTTGGGCAACATGTGCAATTTACTATAAGCTAGACTAGATCGAAGAACCACAGAAAATAAATCACTGCTACTCGCAGAGAACTCTTAGTGTTTAATTAACCCCTGGACCTCAAACAACACTCTGTAAATTCTCTGGTGCTGAACAGCAGAGTCATGATGGTAGTCCTTTGTTCTGGGATGTGAGTTCATTTGGTCATAAAGACAAACTCCTTGCCTAGTCTCAGCAGTGACTGCGAAGCTGGGCTCCAGATGGTTTAAAGATAAAACAAGGCAGGTTGCTTCTGCCCTCTGTCAAGATCAAAACCTGATCTGAAGAAAGTGAGTAGCCCCTGTCTCCTAATGATCCCTAGTTAGTGTATTACCCAGACTCTCCCCAGGCTCCTATGGCTGAGATGGGAAAGGAACAGTGCTGGGTCAGACATTCTGTGCACCTCGGGGAGCTCGCTCTGGTGAGTGAATTATTTAGGCCCTTTAGAATTCTCAGGCTTCTGTATCTTCAGAAATCCAGCATCCTCCGGTGACAGGCTTGAATCTGCAGTCACTTCAGAGAGCCCTCTCTAAGGGACTGGAGTCTGCAGCAGGTCTCTGACAGAAGGGAAATCTCTTTTGTGAACACCCCAAGTCCAGAAGTAGATTCCAAAGACTCTTCCTTCTAGAGTGAGCCCTGGCAGTTTTATCTAGGAGGGGAGACGTTAGAGGCCATAAAGCAGGCATCATTCACTCGTTATGGGTCAGAATCTCCTTAAAACACTCCCCAGATCTACAAATACTCTGTCTAGACATAGGAATGCCCCAAGGGACCTCTTTTCGATTATCCTTGCGGTATTGTTGAAGCCCAGGCCGATAATACTTGCTCTGTTTGGACAATTATTGCTCTGGTCAATGTGTGGCCACCTGTCACAGGCTCAGTGAAGGTGCAGTGAGGAGGGAAAGTTAAAAAATGACGTTAAAAGCCACAACTGACATACTGCTGCTTCGGGAGAAGAGAAGATATAATGCCAAGTCTGAGTTCAACTTGACAAGTTTCCAGTCTTTGGAACCGATACCATCCCTTATGTCCAGAGATAAGGTCCTGCTTGGTCTGGTCTGTCTATCTCTGGCTAGGCTCTGTTCCAGGCCTTCACTTCTAGTTGAGGCGGAGGTCTCAAATCCCATCTAGGAGCCAGTAGCCAGTCCTTTCTCCTTCTTTATAGACAAACCCCTGTCACACCTATATCCAGGACTGTGCCATTGAGTTTCATGCCCTTTTGGATTTTTGGAGTCCTGTCCCCAAGATACAAAAGGACTTCGAATTTATCTTTCTCACAGGCCATGCCTACCATTTCTGTTCCTAGACATTAGTCTTCTCAGCTATCTCCAGGAGAGGAAGAAGCATCAAGGATACACAATGACCTTTTCAGGGCACCGGGAGATTTTAAAGCCCCGGCGCGCTCATATTTCACTCACTACATTTCAATACCTTTGTGTCTTCTCTGCTTTCCCCATGAAACATCATCTTGTCATGGTCTCTCAGAGGCGTGGCCATGCTCTTGGCTTCAAGAAGTTTTTGACCCGGTGGCACAGAGAGAGAACGTAAACTGCATCTCCACATCAACTACTGCAGGGGAGGACTGGAACGCACTGCACCTCTGACAGAGGACCATGGCTTTGGGATTGATTCCTCTGAACAGTTCTGATGGGAGGTTGCTTCTCATGGAGACAGCCTCTTGGCCTTCTCTTTTATAGACATTTGCGAATCTGATGAAATGGCAGAAGATAAGGACAGATTAAGCAGAGGAGGAGGAAACGGATGAAAAGGATGAGAAAGAAGACGGAGAAAAAGAAGACAGCTAAAAAGGAATTTGGATGCTTTGATAAAATCAGCCTCGAATGAAAATGTTTTAGACTGCAGTCACAGCATCCAGATGGTAGGGATAGCCAAGTTTTCATAGTTCATCCGCGTTGTTTTATCTAGGAAATGGGATCCGCTGTGTAATCATTCAAGTCTCTATTTACTTTAAAACCACATAACGTTGTAATATAATTCGTTACCCTATGTAGAACCTATGTAGAAACATACTAAAAATTTTCAAAAGAGATCACATATCTTCCTTTCAAAAGATATAAACAAGTTTCCATCTCACCTTAAAAAGTTATTAAGACATTATTAAGAGGTACATGCTTCCTAAACTGACATTTAGAAATGGAATATGCCACAGTTTCTTTGTGTTTCATTGGATAATGGTTAAGTGTTATTGAACAATTGGCATGTATCAAGCAAGTTGGTACACACACTGCATACCACATAAATGTATTAATTCAATGTGTTATGTTCTGTTGCTATTATTATGCATTATTATTACCAGGCCATGACAACAGTAGCAGCTGGGCTGTAGAGTCAGGTTCCCTAAGTTTAAACACCCTGGATTCCTTAGGAAGACAGTTGCATCTTCAACCTTAGTTCCCTCTTCCATTAAATGGAAATCATAACACATAATAGTAACAACATAACTTAACAAACTATACTCACACAGTCATGTGTTATGTAGTATGCATACTAACTTGCTTGACATGTGCTAATTGTTAATAAAGTTTGACCATCCTTCTAATGAAACTTAGAGAAGTTCCAGAATGTTCCAGCATTAAATGTCAGTACACAAGTGTGCATTTCTGTCTTTTTCAATTAAAGCTTGAAAACCAGAATACATCCAGTTGTAAAAGCATCCAGGACTCAAGAAACATTACGTACCAATAATGGAATGAGGCTTTTCGCTGGCGGTGTACCAGTGTGCACCTGTGTGTCCATGCCAGTGGCATACCAGTGTGCACAACTGTGGTATACCAGTGTGTATCTGTGTGTGCATACCTGAGGCACACCAGTGTGCACTTGTGTGTGCACAACTGTGGTATACTAGTGTGTATCTGTGTGTGCACACCTGAAGCACACCAGTGTGCACTTGTGTGTGCATAACTGTGGTACACCAGAGTGTATCTGTGTGTGCACACCTGAGGCACACCAGTGTGCACCTGTGTGTGCATAACTGTGGTATATCAGTGTGTATCTGTGTGTTCAGATTCTGGTCTTCATACACCTCAAGGTCACTTTTTTCCTGAGGTTTATTCCAGACTTATTTGAGCTTCTTTACTAGAAAACCTAGGAAAGAGCTAGAAAAACTGGAGGAGACTGGAAGACATAACCTAGAGAGGAAAATTCTCATTCAAATTTCAAAGGGTGGAGCGTATGACTGACGGTTTGAAGAGGGGTATTTGCAGCAAAGAACACTGATACAAACCCCCACCAACCCCCGAGGGCTGCCGATGTGCCACTGTATGTGCTCGGGTCAGAGACTGCAGGATGTGGTTCGTCTAGGCAAAGAGATTTGCCTTTCTCTATTCATTTGTCACTTCTGCTTATCTCCCTCCTCAAACAGGACTTCGGACTTTAAAAACTAGTCCTAGAAAAGCATATTGTACCTGCCACTCTCCACTGTAGTGAGACACTAGACATATTCGATGAATCAAGACAAATTATTGGGCTAGGATTATAGGTAGCTTGTTATGTAATCGATTATAAGCACGTGATAAGATGCTTGCCTAGCATGTGTTTGGGGCTCTGAGTTCAATTTCCAGCAGGGCCTCTCGCCTAAAAATAGAAAAAAAAAAGAGAGAAAATATATTAAGGAAGAGAAAGGAAAGGGAAGAACCAAGTTAAGGATGCTGTCAAGGGAACGAACTTCAAACAGCAACTCAGTTTAGTTGAGCTCCTGCAGCGAATTTTCATCTTTGCATCAGATGAAGCCTGGGAGGGAAAGGAGCAGCTCTCTGTCCACCAGGGGGCGACGGCCCATGACATCCTGCTTAGGCAAAACCTGGGACTTGATCAGCACTTGACCCGCTTTCCTTCCTCATGCAAATTTGGTTTGATTAACAAAATTCTCTGCTTAAAATGACAGCTCTCATTTAAAGAAGCAATGAGGACGGATTATAACGATTATGCAAGTAAAGACTTTCCAGGCTAGCTTTCCTTGTCTCTGCCGGGGCGAGGATGCCAGGCAGCTTCCTTGCAGGGCTGGGCCCCAGCAGCTGCCCGCTGAGCCTCTGGATTTGGAAACTCTGTGGCCAGACTCTGCAAAGCGCTCTGAGGGCTGGTGGTCACGCATGTCCCCTTTCTCTTTTCTACTGTGTCTTCCTCTCCCCCTCTCCCTCCACAAGCGTCTGCCAGCACCCCTCAGTTGGCATGTCCCGCAAAGAAGCTCTGGCCTCCGACCTTGTCTGAAGGTGACTCTCAAGCCTGACTCCTGAAAAACGAAGTGCCTTCAGATCATGGCCAGAAAGGCAGTGCTTGTACACACAGACACACAGACACACACACACACCTCCCTGGAGGGAAAGAGAGAGACAGAGAGACACAGGCACAGAGAAAGAGAGAAAGAGATGGAGGAAAGGAGGAAGGGAAGGAGGGAGGGAGGGTGGGAGGGAGGGAGGGAGGGAGGGAAGGATAAATGGAATTGATCAAGGCAGGAGGGACAGAAGCAGGGCTGAGAGAGAGAACTTTCCCTTCCTTGGAGCCCACGCCCCTAGGATGAGAGCCAGGTAGCTGTGTGTTTCCACTTTCCTTTGGATTGTAAGATTTGATTCATATGGGAAGAGCTATGCCTACATGTCACTGTTCTCTGTAACTGAGAACACAGTCCTAAATTTAACACCCATTTAAAGCAATCAGTTATAAAAATGCAGCTTAAACCAAAACAAATTGTAGGTATTTTGTCTTCGATGAGATGTGTAATTAGTATCAGAGGAGAAATTAAACTCATCCACTGCTCCCTCTGAAGACGAGGAGGAAGCCAGAGGGTCCGTGTGAGTGTGAGTGTGTGTGTGTGTGTGTGTGTGTGTGTGTGTGTGTGTGTGACATCAATCAGGGTCTGATGTAGTAAGCTGCTGGGGGCTAGAGAGAAGGAAACTTCTGGGAAAAAACTGCAAATGTAGCCACAGGGAAGTGGGCTAGGGGAGACTAGAAGATGGGGTAGGCAATGATATGCTCAGAGGCTTACAGGGATTTAACCAGGTATGGGCTAGAGGAAACTAGATAATAGTGGGGGAGGGGCGGCAATGGTATGCTCTCCAGGCTTATAGGGATTTAACCAGGTAGCCTCTATCACCTCAAGACATCATTAAAGCTGATAGAGTCAAAAGGGACTCAGCTAATATATCAATTTAATTTTAACAGCAATTAGGAAAAATCTGTCTCGTTTTCATATGTATTTGTTCTCAATATATATTTATCGAAGTCTTCTGTGAAGCAAATTTTTGTTACACATCACTGACCACAGAGGGACAAACAGCAATTATAGATCCTTGATACCTTATGTTCTTGCTGTGAGTGAGGAAAAGCGGTAAAATAACAAGTAGACCTCAGTCAACAAGGTCATTCAGATAGTTCAAAGTTCTATCGAAACTGCCGGATCAATGTGCACTAGAGCAACGGTGTGTGTGTGTGTGTGTGTGTGTGTGATGCCAATATTCAGTCAAGGCTAGGGAATTTTAACTTCCTGATTAAATTGGCACCACATAAAATTTGCCACATTGGATGTTTTTAACAATGCAGTTTAGTGGTATTAAAAAATACATCTATAATAGTGTGTTGTTGTTTCAGAATTCACCTCATAACTCTTCCCAACTTGTAAACCTCTACCTATAAAAGTAGCTTCCTGTTATCTCTTCTCTCAGCCCTTGGCAACCACTGCTCTCGCAGTCTCTCACAGTTTATCTAACCTAAATGTCCTGTATTATTGAGATCAGATAGCAATTATTTGCCCTTTTGGGGCAGGGTCATTTCATTTAGGATAAGGTCATCAAGGTTCAGCCAGGTGGGACCATGAGCCAGCTATCCTTTTGTCCTTGCCAAAGGTTGAGGATATCTGTGTATAAGCTACACATTGCCCACGCATTCAGCCACGATGGGCATTGGGGTGGCTTCCACACTCCACATTGTGAGCAGTGCTGCTCAGAGAGAGGGCAGACACCTCTTTGGGACCCTGCTTTCAAACCTTGTCCATGTAAGCCCAGATCATTCTGTGATGTTTAAAGTTTTGATTATAAAGCACAGAGCATTGATCGTAAACTATGCGAAGTGTATTTTCATGTTGTATTTATTATAAAATTAGTGGGAAGGTTAGAGGAGCCAAAAGGTGCTGTGTCAAGGGGAGGCAAGCGGGAGACCAAGAGGTGAGAGGTGAGGTGCAGGGATCCAGGTCTTCTGTTTTTGGTGAACACTTGGGCACCTGCGCCCCTGCAGACAGAGGCCTGGGCTGCTCCTCAAGCACCTCAGGGAGACCCGACAGCAGAACTCATCCCATTTCTTCATCCTTCTGGATTGGAACAGCTTCTTATTCTTAATCACAGACCTTCTGTAGAAATGAGGGCTTGCCAAGCTCTGATCCTCATGTTACTTTCCTCTTCACTCCAGGCTGTGTGTTGACACTAATCCTCTTTGAATATGCTTTCTAGGAGAGACAAAGACACTCCTAAAGAAGTAAGACCAAAAAAGACTGTAGAACAAGTGGCCTTGGGCAAAGTGAGTGACTGGGGCTAGTCTCCACATGGAAGACAGACCTCACTGCGCCCTTCTGATTTGTTTGTGGATCAATGGCAGGCAAGTTCAACCTCACTAGGTTGTCTTGTCTAAATTCCCAAACATCCACATCCTAAGTCAGATGGTAGGGACCTCAGGGCACAGTCTGATAGCTTAAACTCACTAAGCCACTAGGCCGAATGCATTCTTTATTTTGATAAATGCTTTTTTTTATCTTTTTACTTTACTTTTATTTGAGATGCTGTTTTTGTTTTGTATTGTTTAAGTTTTGTTAATTAATTTTTATTTATTTATTTATTAAAGATTTCTGTCTCTTCCCCACC
>NW_026068116.1:1356003-1358474 GCF_014885135.2 Alexandromys fortis | reverse complement strand
CTCATTGTCCGCTATGTTCTATTATTACCTAAGCAGATAAATGCTTTTTTAAATTGCAGGAATGTAATATGAAAAAAGTAGAGTCACTGAATGAGGATGGTGTTTTTTTACTTTTCCACAAGCAGGAATGCAGAATAAGGGCGGTAGCCTAAGAGGGACATAAAACAAAGTCTTTCGCATTTGCAGGAGCAATACTACTGTGAACTAATATGCCACTGAAGGGAAATTAATGATTCAGGAATGAGTGCAAAATTGTAGGAGCCCCGTACTGGATGAGAAGTGGAAAAATGGCTGGAGGGCATGGAGGGACAGGAAGAGATGTGAGACACAGTGTGAAACCCAGAAGACATAACCACAGGAAGTAAAAAACAGCAGTCATGTGACTTAGCTCCTATGAATCCACAAACCTCTCGATGAGGACGATGGACATTTAACAGTGTGTGGATAACAGCCAGAGTGAATCTTAGGTGTCATGGAGCAGGCCGACCTACCCCACAGCTGGGCTGTTTGCCCCTCACATGAAGCACTGGAAAGTTGTCTCTAGTTTCATTTCCTCGATCCAGTGTTTTCACAGGGGCCTTCCTCGTGTTTATCTCTTTACCCTCTGTTTTACATTTCCTCTATATTCTAGCCAAACTGGTGTGTGGGTAACCCTCAACAATGTCCACTGGATAAGTCAATAACTTGCAATTACTATGGCTTTGACCCTTCTCATCACCACTTTCTAAGGCATGTGATTCCCACTCTCTGTTCCTCTCTCTGTTGTCACCATTGTTCCTGAAATAACCTCTGCCATCTCTCCCCTTTAGCTTCTCAAAATGTCCTTCCTTTTTCATGGACTGCTTTAGAAACAACTTTTAATTCTCCCACATAAACATGTTCTCCTTTATATTTGAGAACTTCTCTTTGTCTTGCTGATGTTTTCTCCATGATCTACATCAGAGTTTATGACTCTTCATGGTGTTGCTGAAGTGTTTGCCATGAGAGAATAAGAACACTGGGGTTGCTTACTTTGTGGTGCGACCTTGAAAGTATGTTATCATTTGAGAATTCAGCAAGCTGTATTTTCATTATGGTCACCCCCTCGCCCAACCTTCCCACATTCATGCCCATGCACTGCTGTGGAAAATTATTTCAAGGTGTGCTACATGTGTTTATGCCATGGGACATTTGTTCTAGTGATGCAAAGATGTGTTGCTTTTGTTTATGCTGCATTTGTTTAACTCTGTGAAGCTGTGATCCTTTGCCTGTCTAAAACACCTGATGGTCTAATAAAAAAGTGAACCATCAATAGCAAAACAGGAGAAAGGATAGGCAGGGCTGGCAGGTGGAGAGGATAAACAGAAGGAGAAGTCTGAAGAGGAATAAGGAGCAAGAGAGAACAAGGACAGAAGAATGTCAGGGGCCACCCACTTAGCCACAGGGTAAGAGTGAAAGCAAGAAAGAAAAAGGTCCAGTGGCAAAATGTAGTTGGGGATAATTTAAATTAAGAAAAACTGGCAAGAAACAAGCCAAGCTAAGGCTGGGCATTTATAAGAAAGAGTAAGCCTCTGTGTGACTTATTTGGGAGCTGGGTAGCAGGTCCCCAAAGAGCAAAAGAATAAAAAACCAAGCATTCAACTTTGTGTCCTCTTCTTTTAAGCCATCAAGTACAACTTAAAACATTTTTTCCATTGTTTGTCATCTTTATTTTTGTCTTCAAAAGAGGAAGAATAGTCAGTTCTGAAACATTGTTAGTAGGTAGAAATTAATGATTTGAATCAAAACCCTCTCCATAAATCAGAGGAGAAAAACCCTCAACCATTGCATACATGGAGGTTCCTGAGGGACTTTTTGGTAAGTTATCCTGTGAAATCCTGAAGGTTTCATCATATAGTTTTGTCTCGTTTTTCCTGTTATGAAAACTTAAAACATTTTAAAGATATATTTTTTTGCATACGATGTTTTAGCAGCATGTATGTACGTGTACCACATATGTGCCTGGTGCCCTTGGAGGTCAGACAGGGCACTGGGTCTTCAGAAACTGGAGTTACAGATTGTCATGAGCCATCATATTGCTGCTGGAAACTGAGCATGAGTCCTATGCAGGAGCAGCAAGTACTCTAAATCTCTGAGCCCTATCTCCAGTCTAGTTCGTGCTGTCTGTATACTCTTGGGTGTATGGCTTTTCAGTGGAGCTCGGTCATCATCCCATGGGTACACACTCAAAGAAAACTGACTCCTCCTCTCACGAGAGCTGTCAGTTACCCACAGCTTCTCTAGGAGGACTTCGTGCACGTTTCTCTCCTTCACAGCGGGAGTTGTCCGGCTTGATCTTGAGTGGGTCTTCTGCTTGTCACAGCTGCTCAGAGTTCACATGTGTGGTGTCTGTTGTGCCTGGAAGGCGTTCCTTAGAGTCACTGACCACTTATGGCTCTTACGATCTCTGTACCACCTCTTTCTTACAAGAAGCTTCCCATTTAGGACTCAAC
>NW_026068116.1:1339753-1354774 GCF_014885135.2 Alexandromys fortis | reverse complement strand
TTCTTCTTCTTCTTCTTCTTCTTCTTCTTCTTCTTCTTTTGCATTTCCATGAGGTCCAAGGATATTGAACAGTTAAAAAAAATGTTCCTCAGCCACTTGTATCTCACCTTTGGAGAGTTCTTCTTGGTTTCATGCCCCATTTGACAGTGGGCTCTTTGTTTCTTGCAGTTTGTCTCTTTGAGTTCTTTGTATATCATAGATACTAACCTACTGACACATACAGCTGGGAATATTTTTCCCATTTTCTAGATTGTCTTGTCATTCAAACGATGGTCTCCTTTGTTGTATTCTATTAACAAATTATTCTATTTTTATGCCAGTATTGAGCTAATTTTATTATTATAGGTCTGTAGCATAATTTGAAATCTAGGATGGGCATGCCACTTGCACTATTTTTAATTGTCAGGATTCTCTTGGATATCCTGTTTTAGTCTTTGTTTTATTTTCATATCAAATTTAAAATTATCTTTTCAATATTTGTGAAGAATTATGTTGGGCTATTGATGGGGAACACTTTACATCTATAGACTGCTTTGGGTAACATGCCATTTTCACAATACTAATTCTTTCTATCCATTAGCATGGGGTATCATTCTATTTTATACCATCCAATTTATTTTTTTCATAGTCTTAAATTTTCAAATATAGAAATCTATCACTTACTTGATTATATTTGTCTTAGATATTTTCTTTTATATTCACAAGGCTATTGTTAATGATATTTTCCCTGATTCTTTTTGTGTGAAGGTATATTGTTGTGATTGGTGTAATAAAAAGCTGAACAGTCAATAGCTAGGGAGGTATAGGCAGGATTTCCAGGGAGAGAAAGGAAGAGAAGGAGGAGGAATCTAGACAGACACTGGAACTTTACCCCATAAGTCACAGCCTCATGGCAACACACAGATTAATGGAGATGGGTTAATTTAAGATATGAGTTAGCCAGAAAGATGCATAAGCTATTGTCCAGACAGTATTGCAAATAATATAGTTTCTGTGTGATTATTTTGTGTCTGAGTAGCCCGGAATAAATGAGCAGCTTCCAACTACAGCCCTGAGTTTATTTTTCATGCAGCATATACACTACAGGCAAAAGACAGAACAAAGATCAGTACAGTAAACTAACCACCTCCCTGCACAGTCCTTGGGAAGAAGTTCATGCAGGTGTAATATCTTATTCAACCAAGCAGTTTCTAATCTCTAACAAGGAGTGCCTCTGGCTGGCATATACCAGCCCAAATATTAATAGAAAAATGTGCCCTTTCAACTGGGCAAAAATGCTCTTTTTCAAGGGTTTAATCAGAACTTTCTCACAGCCCTCAAGGTTACTGGAAAAAGCAGAACAGGCAAGCTTGAACTCAAATGACTTCAGAAATGCCTCCAGGTGGAAACTGAGTCACACGTGAGCTTCCACTCTCCCTTATTTTTATTTTATTTTTAAAGACTCCTCAGAGTCCCTCAGAAGACTGCATCTGCCTTACCACACTCTAATCTTACTCATTGTGGGAAGATGATTCTAAAAGACCCAGTTCCTGTCTTAGGTAAAAAAGAGGCAAAGCAAACTTACCCGTTTTTGACTGGCAGTTTCTGGTATGAAGTTTTTAGGAAAGTGTGAGGAGTTTTATGCCATGAGGTTCCAAGCCCACTTTCCACAGTGAGTTCCTAATCATCTTGAAAACTATAGGCAAACAAATCATGCCCCAAAGAACACAAGCTCCAGCAACTGCAATACCACTAAGAAATGAGATAAATGCTGACCATGATGGGACAGCCTTCTTAAATTTTTCCAAAATATCTTCAGCTGCTTTAGTGCTGCATTCAAATCCAATTTAGCCTTTTTCAATTCCAAATCTCTTGATGTAATTTAGTCAAATCTAAAGATTCATTAGAATCATGCCAGATTCCTTCAAGATGTGGTTTAACTCTTCCAAATGATAAGACTTTCATTATACACAGAAGATGTAACACAAATCCATTCGTAATTAGCATGACATTTCAACTCTCCTCTGGGTTTTAGGATCTGAAGCTCGTCTCTCTAAAATTATATCACATCATACAAGTCGTTCAACTTATTTCCCATTTTTACATCTATATCTTCTTGTGTCTCCAATGTCATAAAAACATTATTGATTAACAAGCCACGCATTTTGAATAGACTGAGATGAAGCCACTGAAGCAACTGCTAGTAGTAAGCATCACAAAAAGAACAGAAATTCCTGCTATAACCAATCCAGCAGCATGTTTTTGTCTACTTAAAGCTTTCCTGATTTCTTCAATTACTTGTAACTCTTTGACATCAAACCACACATCATTTACACGCACAGGCAACTATACAAAGGAAGGTTGTTTTAACACTAATATATGGGTGTGGTCATTCACTCGAGAAATACAATTCATAAAAATACAATCAGGACATGATACATTAAACCCAAAACCATACATGGAGTCTTTTATCTTTCCCACCAAAAGAACATAGGGCATTTTGACACAAGCCACAACAGTTCCTTTCAGGGTGCAAACAGGTTTTGAAGAACTGGATTTTCCTGCCACTGTTCCTATGGCAGCCTCAAGTTTCCAAACACAAGTCTGTAGAAATTTTATACTGGGATACCAAATCCCAGCAGACGGTCATTGGTACCAAGAGTCTGCCAACATAGGAAAAATTTTGAACAATCTGGAACTCTTATGAGGCAGGTCGGTCCAAAAGACTTGTATTGTTGGCTGTAATCACAATCTCCTTTCCTTCCCACACAGCATGATATAAAATTGGTGGATCAGGAATATAGGCACAATAGGTCTCAATCTGGCTTTTATGGATTATGGTCTTCGGCATCAAGATTAGCATCTTTCTGCTCCACATGCCATACCAATCATTCTGGCAAACAACGGGCTTTATTTTCATTCTGTGAAAAAATACAAACATGCCCTCTCCTAATACCAAAACAAGATGAGGACCCTCTTATAAACTAAACCAGTAGATGGATCTTTCCATTAGACATGCACAAATCATGTGGTGGTGCTTTCTTGCCAAAATCTATTCATGAAAGATTGCTTACAGACATCCACATTTTAAAAATTTTAAATTTTAAAATAAAATACATATATAGTGACTTTGGGTATAACCCCAACTCCCCCTTTTTATCTTATTTTTAATTGAGTCTTAAGTCTCCCATATGCCCTTTCAAAATTCCTTGCCCCTGAGTAGCAAGTACATCATCTCTAATCCCTAAGATGAATTTGTTCCAGAGGCTAAGATTGGGGTTTTTGCATCATTAGTTTAATGGTACCCAGACAGTAATTATCATTTATTAAAGGCACCAATGACCAAAATCTCTTTGATGAATATCGGGGAAATTCCCTTTTTGTCTAACATTCTGGTGGGTTGGGAGAGATCAGGGATGACGTATTCATTTGTGTTATTACTTCTTGCTGACCATAGGACATTGTTCTCAGGGCCCTGGAAGGCTAGAATGTTGTCAAAGGCAATGAGGGAACTTAGAAGCATTTGGTTCATTAACAAACTAAAAAGACAGCAATCACATTGGTTGGCTTGGTCCATATGAGTTTTCAGACAGCTCAGGACTCAGTCATTTGGAGCAGGTTGCTATCAACAACTAATGCTTAGATGTGTTTGTCAGCCGAGTTGGAACCTGTTAAGACAGATACAAACTATTAACAGAAGTTAAAATTTATGAACTCATTTGAAAATTGTAAACTCATAGTCTCAATAATTAATCAATGATTAAGGAAGGGTAATAGTCCCAAGACTCAAGTCCAAGGAGAGAGAAAAATATCGTAATCTTTTTAACTTGTGAGAAGTGTATCCAAGTTTTATAATTCTCTCAATTTTCTGGTTTGCATGTATCTCCATTTTATAAAAAAATAAAAGTTTTAGATGATATCAAAATTATTAATCTGTACTGAAATCCATATTGTAGAAAAAGCAGGTAGCAGGCATCTGTGAAACAGCAGGAGTAGACTCACATCCTTGAGTCCCAGCAAAAACTATAGATTTGGGTTAAACCATATGTAAGTCTATATTCAGAAGACAACCAAAAGCAATTTCAAATCTTGATCTTGTGACCCAAAGAATAAGTAATCATTGCTCTATTTATTAGCTTGGAACTCTATTAATGCTAAACTCTGAACTTTTGAAATTCTAGTATAATAATATTGTAGAAGGGCAAAGAAATCGTGTAATAATTTATATATATATATATATATCTTTAGGCACTATTTTTTATAAATTTTATCTATGTTTTTCAGAATATCCTCTCAGACCCATATAATCCAAGTTTTTATGCCTTTAGATCCTTATAACCTGTATTGATGTCCTCAGGCCTTTATATCTTTAGACCTTCAGAATTTATATAAACCCACAATATAAACATTTTGTCCTGTTATTAGCCATCATAGGATCAGTGAGACTGCAGTTTTCATCTACCAATCATAGATATGATATGAAAGTCAGAATAGCTAAGAGCTATAGCTTGTCATTTCATAGTAGACTGACCATATAGAACCCTATAACTTAGAGAGGTACATATGATAATTAATTATTAACTTGTATTTAGGACCTCAGTCCTTCTTTCACCTTTAAAGAACATGATCCCATTATTAACATAAATATTCTGCCATGAAGACTCACCAACCTTTTTAATGAAGAAAATCAAACAGAATTAATATGGCGTGGTTAAACATTTAGCTTATTTTATGTTTTCTTTTTAAATTTAGTATTTGCAGCACAAGAATCCACAGCAAACATATGTCACATCCTCTGGCCTTTCACAACTTTTCACATATCTTCTACGACTTTCACAAACCTTCTACAATTTTCAAGTCTGGCTCTCTCTGTCTTTGTTCCTCTGGTTTAGCCAGACATTTTTAGACAAGCTCCTCTTTTCCTTTCCTTCTCTTTACTATTCAAGCCTCCTGCCTGCTCCTCTTTTCCAAACAACATGAAAACCTCCATCACCAACTTTCTTGTTTTCCCTCTCATTTTCCAGACAGTGTGCAAATTTCCATCAAAGTCTTTTCTGTGATTTCTTCCAGCCTCCAAGCACATTGCATAGATGTAACATTTAAAACAAAAACAGAAATACACACACACACACACACATATATATATTAACCAATAATAATTTGTACCCAATTTCTAAACGATGACAATTATTTGTAACCCATTGGATATAAATGAATAAAACCCATATACTTTTATTTTCCTGTGGAAACAAAAGCTTAATTTTCCCCAAACATAATGCATCTTTAACTTTTACTTTAAAACAACACTTCCCAAAGTATATAGGTTGGTATAAATCAGCATTTTTTCAAGCAGTATCAGGACAGAGAAGGGTTAAGAAGGGAAACTGTTGGCCAGCAGAAGAGACCTTGACTCTATCACAGTGAAGAAGAGATTGGATTAAGAAGGAAAAGAGGGGGAGCAGTGCTGATGGGCACAGAGAGTGTCTTGGATGCCAGTACTACTGAAAAAAAATTGTAAACTTTTCTGTCCACAATCAAAGATTCTCTGTTACACATTTGTGCAGTTTTTCAACTGTAAGCAGTCAATTCTATGCTGATCTATTCATACAAACATGTCTCCCTGTAGTATCCTCTCTCCCACCTGAGCATACACACCCCCTGCTCTCTGCAGGAGCTGCTGACTGACTGTGTGCCAGAGAATTAAGGGAAGTGGCCCTTGCCATGCCTCTCCTTTGAGAAGTTTTTCTTTTGGGAGCCAAAGTCCTGGAACTGATACAATAAAAATACATAGGAGGCTAATGGAAGAGGCTACCTACCTCATTTCTACAACAACAAAGAAGGTCAATAGACAAAAATAGACAATAATGACACACAAACTGATACTGCTACTACTTAAACTTTTCAAATATATGAACACATGAAGATAGAGGAGAAAAGAAGGCAGAGTCAAAGAGAAGCCATGTAGCTGCTGAAAGAGATGGTATGCCTGGGAATCTTGCTGGTGTACCATGAGCTTCAACTAAATAATAGAAATGGGTTAATTTGTAATGGAAAAGCTAGCTAGATATATGCTTAAGCTATTGGCCAAACAGTATCGTAATTAATATAGTTTCTGTGTGATTATTTTGTTTTTAGGAAGCTGGGAATGAACGAATTGCCTCCACTTACAACAGATCAAGACAAAGAGAGTTCATTCACCCACAATTTTTTTTTAAATCTCTAGATACATGCTCTCTTCTGCAGGGAATGAAGGCACACATCCTTTACACATTTTAAAAACTGAAACAATTGCTGTTGTCCTTTCTTAATACCCCTAACCATTCTAACTATTAAACTATCTATAAGTAATTGTAGAACTCTAGAAACTCTAGAAATTTACACAGTTGTTGATGCTCTACCTTTGGCCTGTGACTTTTAAAATATCTCTGAGTAAATGTACAAACAGCTGTTTGCTGTATCCTTGTCCCACAATTACTTTTTACACTTATATGAAAGTTAGTTCCTTTCTTATTTTACACTTATACTTGAGTTACTTCTTATTTATTTTTCATGCTGCATGGCCAACCTCTTTTTTTCCTGTTTGTACACCTGTGTGTTCATTTACCATTGCATTTACACCACACAGCTCTTGATAAAGCTTGCCACGGATCTCTCTTTACTGAGTGCACTCTTTTACCCAGAAGTGTCCCTGAGTTCTACCCCTCTGCCCAACTGCACATTTGGTGCCACTCTGGCAGAAATCAGCTGGAGGTAAACTGGGAGGGGCATTGAGGCTGAGGAAAGGTTAGATTAAGAGAAATGAAGGCATAAACATATGATAGACCAGGAGGTCTGGCAGCTAATACCAAACAGCCCTGAGTTTATTTCTCTAAACAAATCACAGTGTGTTTAAAAATGTACATAGGCTTGGGAGAGAGAAGAAAAAGAGTAAATAAACAGTAAATGTAATATAAGAGCACAGACAGTCATACATTAAAGGAGTAAAGATAATAAAATGTAGAAATTAGCTCAATATGGGAAATAACAGGCTAGCTAAAAAATGAAACAATTATATTATTATTTATTATAAGGGGAAAACTCATGTAACAGTAACAGGAAGTCCAAGATCAGTTGTGTCGTGGGAATACCACACAGAGAAAGAGAGTACCTGGTCTGTGCCCCAGTTTTTTTCTTGTGCTCCAGGAAGTCATGCCTTAGCTAGGTTCCACCTCTTAAAGATTATTAGTTAACAAATCTTCCCACATCAATAAAATAAATAATAAACTTGTGAAAAAAAGTAGTAGAGCAAGAAAAATAAGCCATGTAAAAATGGAATGTACCCAGAGTGTCTGAATTATTATTGTGGTTTTTTTTTTTTGTGTTTTTTGACTGTTAAAGAACTATGTAATGAGAGACTTTTCATTATATGGACTGCTAAGTTAAACCAACATAAAGGTATCTTGACTTCAGAATTTGAGTCTAGGGATATGTTGATTTGGATAAGAGGTTTTTCTTTTGTTTCCATAAAAGAAGAGAACATGTGGAATCCTTCCAGACTAATGTTGTTTGATAGACCAAGACCCCCCAAAAGTTGCCACGAACATCCCCCAAAATACTTCACCCAATGAAAAGCAGGTGTTTAAAGAGAAATTCTCCCAAGTTCCCTAAATGATTGTTTATAAATATTTGTTTATATTTAAAGAGGGATATGTTATAGAGATTTGCATTGGTATGGATCTGTGTTCACTGATACGAATTTAAGGTTAATTTTGTATTATACATATATATATATATACATATATGTATATATATATATTTCTGCTCTTGATTAAGGTATTGTGTTTGTACAGCTCATTTAAAAATGTAATGTATAATTAAGAAAAATAGGTAATCATCTATAATAGTCAAGCTTGTAGTCATGTTAGTTAGGTTTTCTAAATATATATAGAGAGATTTCAGTTAGATAGGTATTCTTCACATTTTCAGAGATCTTCAGAATATGGCATTTAAAATGTTTAATACTTAGGACTTTTCATGACAATGAGAAACATTTGTTCCTGGCAGCACCAATCTACTTCAAGAAGATGATGGGCATCAAAGAGGCTACTTATCAAGTTTGTTAGCCATTTGGGCAAGAAACTGCTCTTGCCTGGACTGCTTAATGGCACACTGTATGAACTGGATATGCAGGATGCACAGAAACATGATTATTGAAGTTACCTAAAGAAGGTGAAACAGTCCTTTGGGGTTCTTGCTTTATGAAAGAGTCTGCCAGACTTTGTGCAAAATACAGAAGAAAACGACTGACAAACTGCCAATATAAATAGAACTGTCTTTGAAATTTTCTGATTCATGGAAAAAATCTGCTGGATACTATGAGCCTGTAGGCTGAAGATGGATACTCTAGCAATACAGAAGAACTTTGGGTGCCTATCCAGGAAGCAAGGTGTCTCTGTTAATTCTAGAATTTGGAAGTTGCTTACAATGTACTTCCTGTTTACTTTGGTAATATTATATCCTTCTGGAGTCTTTGAAGGAGTTAAAGAATAGATAGCTATAATTATAGTTTTCCTGAGTTATGATAAAAGATAAAGTAAATATAAATGTTATAACTGTAATTCTTGTTTGATACCTGTTTTGTTATATGTAATTTTATTATATTAAAATAGTTTTTTAATTAAACAGAAAAGAAGAAATGGTTTGTGAAGTCCTTCTGTATATATGTTGCTTTTATTGGTTAATGAATAAAGAATCTGCCCTGGCTTGTGATTGGGCAGAGTAAAGCTAGGCGGAAAAACTAAACTGAATGCTGGGAGAAACAAGGCAGAGTAAGAGAGACAGTGGGTAGCCACAGCCAGGAACAAACATGTGGGCTCCTACAACATCTTCTGTTTACTTTTATTTTCTGGAACCATTGAGCACAGCATTTTGAGTATAGGGTATATTTAGCAAAACAGAGTTTAAATTTAATTTTCCTACCTGAGTGTACTCACCAATGCACTGACAAATCCAACCTAGTATTGGGTTACACCAGTAATTCTTCCCGAAGGTATAACCAGATACCTTCGCATCATTTCATTTTCATGACTGTTTTGTTGTTACTGCTTGTTTTGTATTACTTGTTTGTTTGGCATTTTTGTTGTTTTATTCAGTCTTCTGGCTAGTTTTTATGTCAACTTGACACAAGCTAGAGTAATTTGAGAGGCGGGAACTTCAATTTAGAAAATACCTCCATAGGTCTGGCCTATAGGCATGCCTCTAGGGTATTTTAATAATTGGTGATCAATATGGGAGGAGCCAACTCACTGTGGGTGGTGTCACCCCTGGGTGGTGGTCTGGGGTTCTATTAGAAAGCAGGCTGAGAAAACAATGATGAGCAAGTCAGAAAGCTGCACTACTCTGTGGTCTCTGCACCCACTCCTGCCTCCATCCTGGTTCCTGCCCTGGGTTCTCACCCTGATTTTTTTGATGATGAACAGTGATGTGGAAATATAGTCAAGCTGAACCCTTTCCTTCTCAACTTGCTCTTGGCCATGGTATTTCACCACAGCTATAGTAACCCTAACTAGTAATTCATTTATTTATTATTGGTTAATTACATGTACATGTTTGTATATGTGGCTATGTGTATGTGAATGTAGATGCCTATGTAGACCAGAGGTCAGAGACACTAGATGCCCATGAAGCTGGTGCTACAGGCAGCTGTGAGTTTTCTGATATGGGTTCTGGGACTAGAGTACAGGCCTAACCTAAAGAACAGTGTGTCTTTATATAGCCGCCAAACTATCTCTCCAATCCTGCCTTTTTTTTTTTTTTTTTTTTTTTTTTGGTTTTTTCGAGACAGAGTTTCTCTGTGGTTTTGGAGCCTGTCCTGGAACTAGCTCTTGTAGACCAGGCTGGTCAATCCTGCCATTTTGACATGTATTTATTTATTTGTGGGAAGGAACAATGAACATGTATCTCAGGTTCTAATAGTAGAGGCTGGAGGACAATTTGAAGGTAAATTCCGGGATTAAACTCAGGTTTCAAACTTATAAGTGCTTTTACCTACTGAGTCATCTCACAGGCCCTAGAAGTGTATTTTTTTATGAATAGTAAGCACACAAATTTTCTCAAGTAGGTTCTCTGAAGTAACTCAACCACTGGAATATTTATTATTATTTGTACTGGAATATTTTTTATCTGAAGCAGATTTATTTTAAGTAACTGGGTCATTTGATTGTATGAATTGGAAGCCTCAAAGTCAACCAACCAATAAGCAGCATTTCTCCATGGCCTCTGCTTTAATTCTTGCCTCTTGGTTGCTGCCCCGTTTGTGTTCCTGCCTTGGCTTTCTTCAGTAATTAACTGAGACCAAGATGTGTTAAATGAAACAAACTCCTTTCTCCTAACTTGTTTTAGGTCATGGTGTTTCTCAAAGCAATAGAAAGCAACTAAGGACTGCCGGTCTGCTGCGTGTTGAGTTGGGGCCTTGATCTCTCAGAGATGCGCATTAGTCAAAGCATTTCAGGGTGTCCTTTGCAGTGCTCAGTGCTGGAGACAAGAATAAGCAACCTTTCTTTGCTCACTGTTTCCATGGAGTACGTGCACTACTGTGAAAATGGACAACATATTGTTATTGAACAAATAACCGACAAACTATTGATCTTGGTAAGTTCAAAGGGAGAAGTAAATACGGTGAGGCTCTGAGTACAATATATGGTGTGCAGTCATATTTTCATTAGTGTTCCAAAATGCCTGAGAAAATCAACCTGCTTAGAGGAAAGAATTCTTTCTGGGTTCTAGTCCACAGTAATTTGGCTAGTTACTTTTATCTGTGGTTACATGGTATATTATGGCAGGGGCATATGGTCAAGTAGGTTGCTCACTCTTTGAAGGCTGGGAAACAAACTGAGAAGGAGGAATTGGTGTGTTGAGGACATGATCCAATAGCCTAATTTCTTTCTTCTGAACCCCACCTTCCTTCTAAAGGTTTCACCAGCATCAAATGTTGGAGAACAAGCTATGAAGACATAGCCCATAGAGTTAACTTAAGATTTAAACCGTATGTGATGGGTGTCATGAAGATCTTTTCTGAGGACTTTGAAAAATGGAAGCCAAAGATAAGTTTGGAAGAAAAAAAATTTCTATAAGAAAAAAGGAAACTTGCAGAGGGCATGATGGGAAAAAAGACATATTTATATGGGAATTTCAAAGTTCAGTGCATAAGAGACTTGAAAATGTGTGAGAGGAACTGAACCAGAGCCATGTTTGACCACTGCCAGTTTGTGGGACATGAAAGGATCTTTCATTTATGTTAGAAAGAGGAATCCTTGAGAAAATTCATAAGATGGAGGTCAGATTATTTTATGTATGCTGTAAGACTATGGTTGTTGTTTTGAAATAGCATTATACAGGACTGACGTAGAAAGGGGAAAGAGAGAGCTGTTAATATAGTCACAAAAATTCAGGGGAAAGATGCCAGTGAAAATAGAGATGCAAAAGTAGAATCAAGGTTTTGGAAGCAGAACAGAGAGGATTCCGTACCCAGAGGAGATGAGAGGAGGACGGGAGGCAGGATGAGCTGCAGATTTCTGGCTCAGACATGCAGTGGCTGTTCTGAAACAGGAATTCAATAGGAACAGCTCTTTCAGTTCAACAAAGCTGAACTACCATTGTGGGATTCAAATATGTAATAACAATTAATGAAAGATCTGAGAATTAAAGACATTCCTCCAATCATAGTATCAGAAAAGAGCAATGGCACCAAGACCCAGACATAAGAAAAGTGCTCTAAAGAAAACCCAGACTTCTGTGGCAGAAAGTAGGGCTTGGAGAATAGGCCATTGATCTGAGAGGAAACCCAGGCAGCTGTGGCAGGAAGTAGAACTTAGAGTGAAGGGACAAAACCAACTCCATTTTGTGCTAGGCCCCAAGGTGGATATCAGTAAGGCAGGAAGTTCCTTAGACTGCAGCCCAGCTGCTCAAGATTGATAATCAGCAGAGTGGAAAATTCCCTGGACTGGAGCCAATCAGAGAGTCAATCATATCCCTTATGCTTATAATAATAGAGTTGTGACTTTTTGCCTTTATAAACCCTGCCTAAGAATGACGGGGCACATCCTTTGACCCCTGTTGTGTTGATGTGCACGACGAGGTCCTATTGTGATTTGTACTACAGAATTAAACCTTGCTTTTACATTTTGGTGAGATTGTGTCTCTGGTGGTTTTCTTGGGGTCTCTGTGACTCAGGCCCTGGGGGATTCTTTCTGGGATACCCAGAGACTCCTGAGACCTCAAGACCCCGAATGGAGGGGTGAGTTACAGTGTTGTCTTTCTCTGTCTTTTGTTTGTCTGTAAGCTTTGATTTCAGAAGCAGCTACATACAGCTCTCCATTAGGTTCCTGCCTTAGCAGACATGTCTGCAAGGCAGACCTGGAGGGACCAGAGATGTCCTGGGCCCTCATCTGGGAAGTCAGTGGACTTCCTTCCATCAGTGGTATGGGAGGTCCTTTTGTTTATGTGTTGCTTTTATTGGTTAATGAATAAAGAAACTGCCTTGGTCTATTGATAGAGCAGAACTTAGGTAGGCAGGGAAAACTTGACTGAATGTTGGGAGGAAGAAGGCAAAGTCAGGGAGATGCTATGGAGCTGTTAGAGATAGACATGCTAAAACTTTGCTGGTAGGCCACAACCTCATGGTGATGCACAGATTAATAGACATGGGTTAAATTAATATGTAAGAGTTAGCTAAAAAGAAGCTAGAGCTAATGGGCCAAGCACTGATTTAATTAATACAGTTTCTATGTGGTTATTTTGGGGCTAAGCTAGCCAGGCAGCCGGGACAAACAAGCAAGCCCTCCTCCTACACATCAGTAATTCTGATCTTGGGCCTGAGGAAATGCTGTTAGAGACTTCCCTCTCCATCTGTATGTTTTTCAGAATCATTGAGTTCCCTTCACTGGGGACTCACATTCCAGGACCATATACTGTGATCATCTGTTTAGAATCCTCTGTCTAATTGTAGTCTGTGTGACAGTCCCTGTCCTAATTGTGTGTGTGTGTGTCATTTGTCCGACTGCCAACTGAGGGACTAAAGATGGTGAATGTTTCCACAATCCCCTTAGATTTGATACTGGCACACTGGTGGGAAGTCAGAGGCACCACCCATAAGAACAGTGTAGACATTAAGAAAGGAAAATGGGTAATCTTTTGTTCAAATGGCCCTCTTTGGTTGTGAGATGGCCTCCAAAGGGAACTTTTGATCTAGACATCATAGGCCATGTGGAAGGGTGGGTTTTTCAACCCAGGTTTGGGCATCAAGACCAGATCCCATACATCATAACTTAAAGAGTGTTGGTGGACAGGCTGCATGTAGTAATGTGGCCAGCAGGCCTGCTTTTCATCCCGCCTGGCCCCCACACAGCTCTCTTAGCCCTGGAAATAATAACACAGAAACTGTATTCATTTAAACACTGCCTGGCCTATTAGTTCTAACCTCTTATTGGCTAGCTCTTACATATTGATTAACCCATTTCTATTAATCTGTGTTTACCATGATGTTGTAGCTTACAGGAAAGATTCTAACCTACGTCTATCTTGGGTCGGAGAGCCATGACATCTGCTGACTCTGCTTTCTTTCTCCCAGCATTCTGTTTTGTCTACTCCACCTATCTAAGCTGCTGTCCTATCAAAAGGCCAAGGCAGTTTCTTTATTTGACCAATGAAAGCAACACATATAAAGAAGATCCTCCTACATCAGCTGCAGGGCCCCCTTCCCTGGATTAAACCCTTTCTCTTTCCATCCCAGCCCTTTGCCCCTACACAGTTGACCATGGTGAAGCCAAAGGAAGACCCCCAAGGCACTGGTTCTCCAAGGAGTCTGAAGAGTCTGAAGTTTTTTCTCCTACCTATACTACTCAGCCTCCACTATATGCAGTTCCTGTCCCTCCCCCAATGCCTCAGCCCCAGTCTGAGACAAATCAAGGGCCAGCAAGGCTACTAGAAGCCTCTGAGGGGCATTAGGGTTGGTGGGGGTGGTACCACAGCTAGAAACCTCAGTTGCCCTGCCTCTCAGGCCAGTAGGGCTGACAGGTGAGGATGGAAATCAGCCTTTTCACTATTGGCTCTTTGCAACTATGATCTATACAATTGGCGAACTCAGAATGTTCCTTTTCTGAAAACACCAAGATCTTATTAACCTGTTGGAAACTGTCCTCCTGACCCACCAGCCCATCTGGGATGATTACATCCAACTTTTGAAAATATTGTTCACCACTGAAGAGTGGAATCGGATCCTTGAGGTGGCCCGGATATTGGTTCCGGGGCCAACAAGGGCTGCTACAACAGTTCCCACTCTCATTAGTGCCTCTTTGCCTGCCACCAGACCCAAATGGGATTATAACAAAGCACAAGGTAAGGAGAGGCTCCAGGTATATCACTCAGCTCTATTGGCGGGTCTCAAGGTGGCAGCATGCAAACCAACTAATATGGCTAAAGTTTATGACATTAGGCAGGGGGCAGACGAAAGTCCAGCAACATACTTAGAATGCCTCTTTGTGGCCTTCCAGCAATACACTCCATAGAGCCTGCAAACAGAGGAATCCACCCAAATGGTGATGTTTGCCTACATAAATCAGGCTGCTTCCAACATTAGAAAAAATTACAATCTTTAGAAAGGGTAGTAGAAAAAAAATATCAGAGAATTAGTGGCAGCAGTGGAAAAGGTTTACAATAAGAGTGAGACAGAGGAACAGAAGGAAGAAAGAAGGGAGAAGGAGAGGTTGCAGGAGAGAGAAATGAGATAGAAAGCAGAAAAACAGCTTGGCCCAGATCCTGGAACTGCAACAAGAGCAACATAGACAAGACCTGAAAGAAATCCTGACTGCAACAGGCACCAGACCACCCAAACATCTCAAGATGCTGAAGGGAGACAGGAACACAAACCGGGCCACTCTTCCTGAGTGCTTCTTGTGGTCTGGGCAGAAGACAGCAACAATGGGAGACTGGGGGCTCAGAATCCCTTCCTGAGCCTAGGGTGACTCTAAAGGTGGAGGGGAAACCTGTTGATGTTGAATTAAGAGC
>NW_026068116.1:1244258-1336695 GCF_014885135.2 Alexandromys fortis | reverse complement strand
AAATGGGCCAAGGCAGTTTCTTCATTATAATTAACCAATGTCCTTCCTCCATCATGTTGATTTTATGGTATATACAAGAGCAGAAAACTCAGTCTCATTAAAACCAGGGGACCCATGTCCACCAAAATTACCTGGGTCCAAGGGGCCACAGGGACCAAATCTTACTTATGGACTACCTGAACAACAGTGGACTTGGGAATGGGATAGGTAACCCATTCATTCCTAAATGCTCCTACCCTCTGCTCTGCAGATACCTCTTATCCACATTCTATTTTGGGAGAAGTAGTTGAGAGTTTTACTAAGGTGTGGGATGGTTATGTCTGATTGTATATAAAAATAATAAATTTTTTTAGTGTACAAAACTGTTGGTCTGGGCACTAAAAGCATGGCATGTTAGAGAAGGCTCAGGAGGCATACTTGGAGCTTAGGTCTTGAGCTGTGAGATTCAGTGCAGCTGTGTTCACTCATCTTTGTGTAGATAAAAGGATGGGGCAACAAGAGATTCCTGCAAGGTTGCTGTTCATTAGAAAAGAAGAGAAAGAGGAGAGTATGGAAAAGGGGAGTTTGTTAATACATTCCTGGGGCAGATGCTGATGGAAGTAAAGCCAAGGGGGCAGTAATGGAAAAGGAATGGAGTGGAGATATTGGCACTTCATAGTCTATCTGGGAAGCATATTAAAGATGCTAAGAGGATATCTTCCCAGGCTGTAAGACACTATAATAAATGCCTATTTGAAGATTCCACAAACTGATTCCTTGTAAATTAGCCCTCCATGGTAAAGAATCAGATCACTATAATTTTATTTGAGGCATAAAGAAGCAGGAACCTGAGGCCAGTGTTCCACAGCATATGAGTGGGACAGCCTTAGTGGTTTGAATCATGGCAGTGTCTTTGGAGAAGGAATGAATGTTCAGCATCTAAGGAAGAGCCCAGGTCTGTGGTCAGGTGGGGGGGGAAAGAGCCCTAGTAATCATACCTCACAGGGACCCAGAGAACTAGGATCAAGTTCTGAGATTTTAATTTTTCATTGTTAATTAAATTATAAAATTAGGCATATTCAAATAACTCCAGTTGTCTTTTCAATAGTAGTTAGAGAATGCAACCGGCTTCTTTGTTAGACAGGCAACGTGGTATTGAGATGAACATGAAACATAAACCGAGGTGGCTGATTTCATGTCTTACCTTTGCCTGCTTCTAGCTGTGTTTCTTAGAAAGCTAGTTAACTTCTCCAAATTTTAATTTCAATTCTCCTAGCTATGAAGCAAGACTGATGTTGCATACTTATATATATGCTTATTTTAAGGAACCAATTAAGATGAATAGTTTTGCAAATTACCAAGCCTTGTGTGATGGCAGTACGTAGGAATGAATCTCATTCCACAAACATAGGTGCAAAAAAAAAAAAAAACCACGTGTTTCATCATTTACTCTTTATTATTTTAATTCTGACTCGGAGGGTCCTTCATAATATTTTCAAGCATTGAAATCTCAACTGCAGACATTGTTCAACTGCCATTTCTTTCACTCCAGCAGTAAATGTAGACACCTTTGGAATGGTATCAAGTTCCTTGGAAATCTTGAAAAAAACAAAACAAAACAAAACCACATGACTCCATTAGATCCAGCATCATCCATGGCATGCTTGGGTGAGGCTCAGTCATGCTTGCAGAGGGGCCTCATGGGAAAATATCCCCAAGTCTTCAGAGTCTGTTGTTCATCCTCATTCATCAACAATTTCCCTTCTATTTCCTCACCCACCAAAAGCTTAAATTTCTTTGCTAGGCTTCTGAAAAATAATGTTATCTTCTTAAGAGACATACTTTCCTTTTAGCTCTATTGAACTCCTCAGTCAAGGAAGCCCTAAAGCATTCATAAAGAAGAATGGATGAGAAGTTGGGAAAGAAGAAGTAGGTGGAGGGAGGGAGAAAGGGAGGCAGAAAGAGAGAGAGATGAGATAAAGATAGATAGATAGATAGATAGATAGATAGATAGATAGATAGATAGATAGATAGATAGATGATAGAGCAGCTAAAGCTGTCTTAAATTATATCATATGATACTTTTTTTATTATTCTGCTTGGTGGTCTTAGATCAATTGCCTCATAAAGTGATGGCTAATTCAAGGACTTGGCAAAACACTGGCCTTGACAACAAATGAGATCCATGTGAAAATTTCAATTCTTTGAAAGAAGAGCATTTTCAAAGACCAAGTATTGGATGGGAGATATTGGCATAACCCCATTTGCTAATGCAGGCATTATCTCCTCTCTCCTTGGCAAGAGACTAGGAAACATGGTTTCATTTAGGGGATCAATACATTATTAGCTGAATACAAATGCGTATTAAGAAGCCAACCCTTTCCAAGAATGTCTGGAAAGCAGGGAAGCCAATTTCTAGCAAAGGCTTGCTTTTCTTATTGAGCAAACCATGGAAAATGAGCACTGCTTTGGTTAATTGTTAGAGTGCGTCCTACTTGACTAGATAGTGGTCCATTTGATGAGCAAAAAGTTCCATTTCCCACCTCATTTTTAAGCTTGCAAAAGCAACAATAAAAACCGCTATTAAAACATTGGCCTTGTAAGTTCAGAGCAATGCCAAGTGCAGTGTCAGAGTGGAATGTGTACGATTTATCCGCATTAAGTCTCTCTGGGGATGCCAGGCACCATTAAAAACAGCATCTCCCAGAATGAATATATGATAATAGAAGTTTTTTTTCTAATTACCCAAAGATCAAAGACAAGAATTTGGATGACTGTATAGCTGCACTTCCTGCCTTCATGGGGTTTGAGCATATACCACTGCCTTGCCAATGTTTACTGAAAATCTCTAGACAAGAAATCAATTATAGTAAAAAGGGTCTTCCATTGCTTTCTGATACCATCTCATGCCAAACTAGCCACTGTAGAAGATGACAGATGGCTAAAGAAATAAAGGTCTAACACATCAACATTTTGCTTGAGGAAGTATAATTACACTTCACTTAGGAAGCAGAACATTCGATTTACAAGGAAAACACCAAAATTCCTCACAGAATTATGCAAAATAATGGAGTACTCTTCTTTTTCTAACCACTTTTCAAAACATAAGAGTCTATCTTTAAGCCTTTGAACAAGTGCCCAGCTTGCTGCCTGAACTCAGTAACAGTGTTATTGAGGTAAGATAGTTGGGGATCAGGCTCAGACTGTAAAACAAAAATTAATAATGCTGTATGGTCATGTGATCATACAAGTACAAGCCTGAGGGAACCTGCCGCGACTCTAGGATGACTGGTCATAAGAATTCCTCAAAATGTGTTTCTGTGTACTGTCCATTCCCACTTCTTCTTAGCTTTAATCCATTAAGCTTTCAAAACTGCAGAAATCAATTTATCTCTTGGATTCTCCAGCAGTTCCTGAGGTAGAAGCTGCATCTTTGTAATTGAACTAGTTGTAAACTGTTCAGGCCGCATCAGGTCTACAACTCCCCTGAGCTGAATATTGTCATTGTTCTCCAGCTTCATCAACTGAGTATTAGAGATCAAACCACTTCAGTGACGCCAATATATCGACTCTGAAAATGCATTGTTAATCCAAACAGATGCTAAACAAATAACTGAGCTGTTCCAGTGCACCACACTCTGACCTGCTCCAGTGCACCACACTCTGACATGCTCCAGTGCACCACACTCTGACCTGCTCCAGTGCACCACACTCTGACCTGATCCAGTGCACCACACTCTGACCTGCTCCAGTGCACCACACTCTGACCTGCTCCAGTGCACCACACTTTGACATGTTCCAGTGCACCACACACTAACACGTTCCAGTGCACCACACTCTGACCTGCTCCAGTGCACCACACCCTGACATGTTCCACTGCACCACACTCTGACTTGTTCCACTGCACCACACTCTGACACGTTCCAGTGCACCACACTCTGACATGTTCCTTTGCACCACACTCTGACATGTTCCCTTTCACCACACTCTGACATGTTCATTTGCACCACACTCTGTCTTGTTGCCCCATAGCAGAAAGGACCACAAAACTAGGTCCTGCCTCCCAGAAAGACTATTGATTCCATGGTTTCTCTGTGATTCTTGGGCCCTCGTTAAACTGTTATTATTTCATCATACAAGCAAGGGCTGGTCTGACTTGGATTCCGTGGGTGTCTTAACCTCTCTTACTACTGTCCCCTTAGGCCCTTGACTTAGGACCTTCAGTCACTTTTGGAACTCTCTAAGTAGACTGCTTTCTCACACTAGAGAAAGACTAACACCCGTGAGCCCCGTTCGTCTTCAAGCACACATTGTTTTTAAGCAGAAGCACTTAATAGTCCTGAGATACTTTAAATTAATTTTCTGCAGCTACTCAGATTAGCCATTCATCTTCTGAGACAAACCTTGGACATTGCCATTAGTAATAGCTGTACACTTTCAGTGTCGCCATCAAATTTCAGACCATCCCCACTTCCTAACTTCCCATCTCAGTCTCCCTTCAGCTCTCCTTCCATTGATTTTCCAACCTTCCAGTAACAGCCCATTAACACCACCACATTCTCTGTACATTAACCTCCTCACATCCTTGCTCCTCCAGTTATCTCACCAGGATTCCACGATTCATCATCATAACTGCCTTTTGACACAGCCTCGAGAGTCTATTTCACTCGCTCTGAAGCTGCTGACCCTGGTTAAATATCCACCTACTCTGCACTGGACTCAATTGGTCAGATGTGACTAAGAAAAAACATAAAATCAATATGCCTCATCTCATTTTAAATTTATGGCCAGAAACTTGACTTCGGTTCTTGTCAAAGTCCACTCATTTTCCCAAGGGTGTTATTCACCTTTTCTTTCCCTGATCCTCCTCAACTTCTTTTTTGCTTCACTCCTGGATGCTGTCTTGGACTTTATTCTTTATAGAAAATAGAGTAACTCAGAGGAGTCCCACATCTCAAGGGTGTCACTCACTTTGAGGTAGTTGAACTCTAAGGAAATTCTTCGTCCTGGAGTCTGTTGTCTTTGTAGATATCCTCTCTCTATCTTGCCTCTGTTATTGCTCATATAATGTAGAATTCACAAACCATCACACATAAAGGCCACAAATTGATTGTCTTAACAGTCATAAAACTGTAAGCATTGCCACCATTGAATGTTAAAATATTTTCATCACCTTGAACATATAGCCTAATTTGTTTTCCTTTACAACTCCCAACTCTAGGACAATGCTAATCTCTTTTCAATCTCTATGAACTACTTTTATGCTGTGTATTTCATATAAATGAAATCATACATACCGATTTGATATTTGACATATATGATGCAGTAAAATGCTTTTGAGTATTATCCATGCTATAGCATGCATTAGCATTTTATTCTCTTTTCATGGGTCAATCTGTTATATGGTTAAATTGTATTTGCTTATCCATCTATACCTTAATGGAAGTATAGACAATAGTTACCTCCTTTCCATTATAAGTATCACTTACAGGAATCTTCACTGTTGTATTGCTATTAGCTCCTAGAGGAAGACTTCTGTACACTATAAAGATTTGTCACTTGAATTATTTTAATAAAACGCTAACAGACCAGTAGCCAGGCAGAAAACATAGGCTGGACAACCAAACTAAAAATGATGGGAAGGAGAAGGGCAGAGTCAGGAGTTGCCAGTCAGACATAGAGGGAACAGGAGATGAACATGCCATACTAATAAGGGTTCTGCTTCATGGCAGAGTGTAAATCAGGATTATGGTTTAATGTCAAACATAAGAACTAGTCAGTAACAAGCCTGAGTGAGCTATTGGCTAAGCATTTATAACTTATAACTTTTTTTAAAGGCAAACAGACCTTTTTTTAAAAATATTTATTTATTATGTATACAATATTCTATCTGTGTGTATGACTGCAGGCCAGAAGAGGGCACCAGATCCCATTACAGATGGTTGTGAGCCACCATGTGGTTGCTGAGAATTGAACTCAGGACCTTTGTAAGAGCAGGCAATGCTCTTAACCTCTGAGCCATCTCTCCAGCCCCCTATAACTTATATTAAGCCTTGAAGTCAATTAATTGAGAAGCTGCTGCTGGGTGTTTGGGAGCAGGCAGGTGAGAGAGAAGCAACTGACTGCAGGAGACTCACCAGTTGTAGTGAATAAATAAAAGCTACAAGGCACAGGAAGTTCCTGAAACTGTTAAGGTTTCCAAAGACCCTCACCAAGGTTATAAACAACTGTGGGGAGGGCAGAAACTCCCAGGTCAGCCATCACTGAGCAGCCTGTGCATGCAGTGAAGTTCATGCACATGCATTTTAGGATCTCTTGCTCAGGCTGGGCTGGGCTTTTCAGGGATGCAGCTGCCTTAGAGTCTTCCATGCTCAAGGGTAAGTAACCTCTCAATGATATCCACAAAGCCAACTCCAACAAACTCAGTGGGTGACTAAAGCACACTTGTGGGGTTCTGCCCTTTGCTAATTGCATGACCCCTAAAATGGATAATGAGAACATGAAACAAAGGCTTAAATGTGTGGCCATGGAGCCTCCACGGGGCAATATCAATACCCAGATGATCCCTACTACACAGCATTGAAAAGAACAATCATAGACTTTAAGAAGAAATTAACAAATACCTCAATGAATTCCAAGATGATAACAATTAACACTTGAATGATGTCCTAGAAACTACAAATAAACATTCGAATGAAATAATGAAGACAATTTAGGATTCAAAAACTGAATTTAATAAAGAGATAGGAAGAGTGTCGAGAACACAGTTGAAATGAAGGTGAAAGTGAAAACCTTGGTATACCATTTAGAAAACTCAGGTGGAAAGACTTATGAGTAAGATTAGTCAAGCAGGAAATAGAACATTAGGACTCAGAGATTAAGTAGAGGATCTGGAAAAATAGAGCAAAGAAGGTGAAAAAATTAAGGTACAGGATGGGAACATACAGAAAATGCAAGACACTGTCAAAAGGCCAAATCCTTTAATTAAAAGTGTAGAAAAAGGAGACTAGTCTAAAAACAATGGCATTGATCAGATCCTTAACAGAATCATAGGAAAAAAAAACTTCCCCAAATGAAGATATTCCCATATAGATAAAAGAACTACACAGAACCTCAACTAGACAAGACCAATGTAAGAAACCCAATGGTGTATTATACTCAAAACACTAAATATAAAGCACTAAGAAAAATATTGAAAGCTGAAAGAGAAAAAAACACAAGTCAAATGTAGAGGAAAACCGATCAGACTAACAAGATTTCTCAAATGGAAAACCCACAGGATCAACTAACCTGGGTTCATAGGAGTTCACAGAGTCTGAACCAACAGTCAGGAAGTCTACATGGGACTAACCTAGGCCCTTTACATATATGTGACAATTGTGTAGCTTGATTTACTTGCGGGACTCCTAACAGTGGAAACAGGGACTGCCCCTAAGGCTTTGATTGGCTTTTGGGAACCTGTTCCTCATACTGGGTTGCCTTTCCCAGTCTTAATACAAAGGGAGGTGCTTATTTCTACTGCAACTTGATATGCCATGCTTTGTTGATATCCATGGGAGGCCTGCCCCTTTCTGAACAGAAACAGAGGAGGAGCAGATGAGGAGGGGCATGGGGAGGGTAGGACAGGGAATGGGAGAAGAGGAGGGAGGGAAAATTGTGGCCTGGATGTAAAATAAATAAATAAAAATGGATTTATGCCTCTATTTAGATAGAGAGTTCTCAGTAGAAGAAACAGAATGACGAAGAAATACTTCAAATGGTGTCAGTTGTCCTTAGTGCATAGAGAAATGTAAATTAAAACAACTTTGAGAGTTCATCTCATTCTAGTCAGAATGGCTGAAATCAGTAAAAGAACAAAGAAAAAAATGCAGGTGAGGTTGTAGAGAAAGCATTCTGTGTTGGTAGAAGTGTAAATGGCAAGCCACTCTGGAGGTCAGTGTGGAGAATCTCAAAATATTAAAAATTAATCTATCACATGACCAAGTTTTATCTCTTCTTGGCATATGTTCAAAGGACTCAAGATGCTACTCCACAGATACTTGCTCAGCAATGTTCATTGCCAACCTATTCATGATAGCAAATAAATAAAAGAAACTTAAATCTGTCAATAGAAGGATAATTAATAAATACATTACACACAGTGGAATACTATTACTCTGTGAAGAAAAACTCAATAGTGGAATTTGCAGGCCAGAAAATAGGCTCATCACATGAGGTTTCATATAGGAAGAAGGGACCTGCAGAGAACCGGGCTACAGGCCACCTATATTACCTTCAGGCAAAATCTATGACTGCACTCTGCTCATATTCTGAGAGTTTGAATGAGGCTGAATTCAAAAGTAATGGACTCACTTTTTTGGCAGAGGAAAGCGCAAGTCAGAGTCCTATCCGTGCTCTATCTCAGTTACTGTTTATTGCTCGCACCCAGACTTTAGCAATACAGCACAAAAAACAGGACAAAAATACATGGAAAATGTCTAGTTTTCCATCAAGTTGCAGAGACAAGGTAGGTGTTTCGAGAGCAGAGGCAGTTGTTAGTGTATTTAGCATGTTTGGTGAGACACCTTGCATGTTGCTCTGGGACAGTTGGAAAGGTGCTTAGAAGGTAAGATCCCACCCACTGAAGACTCCATCTTATGGAAGTTCAAATTCCCTTAAAAGGAGAGTCTAAACTGAGAATGGCACTGGGGAATTTCCTTTGCTGTGTCTGCGAGAGACTTTCTACACTGGGTTAATGAAAGTGGGAAGACCTGCCCTAAACATGAACTGAAAAGAAAGTAGATTATGAGAACAACACAATAAAGATTCTTTCTGTTTCTTGACTGTGAAGGCAACATGGCTAGCTTCCCCATCTTCTTGACATAACGCCTTTCCCACGATGGTGAATTGTGCCTTCAAACTGCGAGCCAAAATAAACTCTTCCTTAAGTTGTTATTGTCAAGTGTTTTGGCCCAGGAACAAGGGACATGAGTAATATGATGAGGTGAGAGAAGCTATTGACTGGCATGTGCATTGGGCTGTAACTTGCAAAAGCAATCAAGAAGACTTGAGAGAATGGCAAAGCAGCAAAGAGGGCTGGGTTCTGAAAGCTGAACGACAATTGTGCCTAGAATTCACTTTCTTTCTTTCTTTCTTTCTTTCTTTCTTTCTTTCTTTCTTTCTTTCTTTCTTTCTTTCTTTCTTTCTTTCTTTCTTTCTTTCTTTCTTTCTTTCTTTCTTCCTTCCTTCCTTCCTTCCTTCCTTTTTTCTTTCTTTCTTTCTTTCTTTCTTTCTTTCTTTCTTTCCTTCTTTCTCTCTTTTTCCTTCCTCCTCCATCTGTCCATCTCTTTCTCTCTCTCTCTCTCTCTCTCTCTCTCTCTCTCTCTCTTTCTCTTTCTGTCTCTGTCTTTCTCTCTCTCTCTCTCTAGGAAAAAACATAACTAAAGCTAAGTTCTGTCCTAGTGATCTTCTACAAAGCTGGGAAGCTTGAACAACAGGTCACAGAAGACATAACTGATAAAATAGTGCACACAAAATGATTAAGTTTGTCCTCCTTTCTTTCACTAAAGTATACGGGGGTGAAGGTAATTCTTTCAGTTGGGTGAATTTTCAGCAGTCAGGAATGTGAACTAGTGTAAGCTTCAGAGCCATAGTACTGGCCTGGCACCATCAGAAAATGGCATCCAGATCAACTGGTAGGTTGAGGGTCTAAACACAACCCTGTTTCCCTTTGGGCTGCTGCCAGGCTGCAGGCCATCCCTAGTGAGCTCACTAGGCTGGAAGCTGCACAGTAGTCCTGTAGTGAGAGTGCTCGTACTCTAGCAAGAAGAGACTGAGTAAGTGGTTCATGGAAGCTATCTGCATTATAGCAGACAAGGTGGGACAGCGTTCTCCAAATATGTTGCTGTACCCAACAGTGCTCTTTAAATAAAACAACTGACACAATAATGAGATTGATACATGCTATATTTATTAGCATTTCATTTATTTGTTAATTATTATTATTTTGCCATCTAAGACTAACTGGTATTTTCTTGGAGCAGAAAACAGATGGATCCTCTCAACCATCTATAAAATGAGTTTGTATCATACTTAAGTGTCTTACAGATTTTTAAGAGCATATTTTCAAAAAGCTAACATTGATATAGCAATGTAAGGTGTTTAAGAAAAGAACCCATGAGACAGTGCGAGAAGACACTCCTAGAAGCTGAAGGGTTCGTGGTAAAAGTTTCCATGCCAAAGGTGGGCTGTCTCCACGAGCTGTTGACAAGATAGACCCCTGAGCCTCAGGAATATTAAAGGCTTTTTACTGCCACTGCTGTTTATATTCCATAAAAAGATGCAGACTCCTATAGATGAAGACACCACACACTTTGCTATGAACAAAATGGAGACATTGAGCAGGAACTGAGTTATAAGCTCCCTTTCGTAGTTCTAAAAGGTTCCAGGCAGACTGCTGGAGAGCACTGTAACCAACAGTGCTGTTGAGATGTGGTCACTGCATACCACACTGTCATGATGCCTTGCAATGTCTACTCAGCATTTCAACAACGGCATGACTGTTGTCTGTGCAATTAACTTGTTTCTGACTGGACGTAAGGCTCACTTCATAGTAATGAACCCTTCCTTGGAAGTAGAAGCCAATATTAAGACCTGTATCTGAGGAAGTGAAAGGTTATAGGCATCAGTTGGCGGGCACTGTAATTTTGATAAATGGATGTGATATGTCTGTCTAATTACTTCTACCACATTCATGTTTATTCCCATGCATTGCTGCCATCAGTCTCATTAACGGAGGGAGGCTTCTGCTTTGCCATGGGGAGTGCTTACTGTAGAGATTCACTGCTGACTATAATGTGTCTTGATGTTGTACTGCTGTGATACATTTTTCTGAAAATATCTCTTGACTCCAAGGAAACTGAACTTTCACTGGACCTCATAGTCAAGTTAATAATGTGCCTTGAAATCATTTAAGGCTTCATACTTAACCTACTCTTACTTTGTTCTCAGCTTCCTTAGGTTTAACCTGCCTTTAAGAGAACAATGTAACCAGCCCTACTGTGCCTTGGTTTCCCATGCAACCAGTTGTACACCTAACCTAAATGCCTAGCTTTAACCTTGCTATGTCCTTCTTATGCCCTGATTCGGAATAATATTTGTGTGTACATGTGTTTTGGGGTAATCATTTTCTGAAAACAATCAGATTGTTGAAAGTTCTCTTAAATGTCAGGGTCAGCCAACCAGTTGAACAGGGTCTAATTAGGGGAGTGAGGATTAAGAAAGACAGAGAGAAAGAGACAACAGACAGAAGATGTACTCAGGAGGCTTCCAGAAAATACTTCAGAAGCCTCAAGTTTATTTCTTTTCACCCCTTTAAAAAGTGGAGGGCAAAAGATCTATTACCATTGTTCAAGGAACAAACAAATACAATCACCTCCTTAATTCTCAAAGCATCTAGTACCATGCATTTGCCGAACATCCTGTTATTTGGCCTCGAGAAGCAAAAATAAGCTTGAACTTAAGTCAAGATAGAATAGAGTTACTGTGGGCTTCCACACTTAAACAAAATGAACACCCAGTGAATTTTGGAATCAGTACGTGGTTATAGGTCAACAATACCTGCTTGCAGGTTTGAGTGCTGTCTGGATCAGCAAAGTGACTTCTCTAAGAATCCCTTATTTCTTCCCCACACTATGTTTCTACGTTGTTCAGTAAATACAGAGCAAATCTTTTTTTTTTATTAGAAATAGGCACATATTCAGGCATACACAGGCACAGATCCAGGATGGATATGGACAGAAGACACATACATCAGGAACAGACATGTCAGACATACATAACAGATAGACAAACAAAAGACAGATCACTAAACACAAACTACAGACAGCTGGAACACAAAGAGATGTGGAGATTTCAAATTTGGGCTCCATCTTGATCAAACTAAACCAAGAAGAAATATCAATTGTTCTTTAATGTGATATCAGCACATTTTGGTGCCATCTCAGTGGTTTCTTTATTATGTTAGTCAACACATGCAATACAATTCCTGACAAAAGCAGTAGAAAGAAGAGAAGGTTTACTTCAGCTTAGAGTTCCAGGGGATCCAGTTTACCATGGCAACAGAAGTATGGTGGTTGGAGCAGGAGGTGGTTGGTCTGTCACTCAGAATCCATGGCCATGAGGCAGAGAATAACAGGAGCTCAATATGAGCTCACTTTTCTGCTTGTATTTACTCTGGATCATGTCCCATGACATGGCACTGCTCACATTGAAGGTACATCTTCCCACGTCAACCCACCTTATTTGAAAGAGCCATTCTTTATATGCCCAGTTGGTGTAGGACAATTCTGTATTCTGTCAATTATATTTTAAATAAATGCAGATTGGCCAGTAGCCAGGCAGGAAGTATAGGCGGGACAACCAGACAGGAAATAGAGGTGGGGCAATGAGAACAGGAGTATTCTGGGAAAATGGAAGCTCTTTCTGCAGTCCTGTCCAGACACGGAAGAAGCAGAGTGTGACTTACCCCGCTGAAAAAGGTACTGAGCCATGTGGCTAACATATACTAGAATAATGGGCTAATTATAAGTTATAAGAGCTAATACGAAGTCTGAGCTAATGGGACAATCAGTTTATAACTTATGGAGACCTCTGTGTGATTTTTCTTTGGGACCTAAAGACTGGGGGAACTGGGCAGGACAAAAACCCCAATTAGCAGGCCCTCATGTTACACCCGGAGAGCTATTTAATGGGGACTTCACATTCAATCAGGTTGGCAATTACATGACCCCCATTAATGACTCTTACTGTGGCATCGTAGCCCAATGTTCAATTCTAAATGGGAAAATCTAGTTAGATATCTATATTGGCCCCTTATGGGCTCAGGAAATGGTGTAGAGGAGTAGGTGGAAAGAATATGATATCTGGAGATAGGGAAGAAGTATCCATGCAGTCATTTCCCTCCTGGAAGGTGGAAGAAGTCTTGGTCTGTGCAGTGTCATATCTGGAGTGCACATATTTTGTTAGTGTCTCCACGTGAAATGTTATATAACACTCAAATACGTGTGTGTGTGTGTGTGTGTGTGTGTGTGTGTGTGTGTGTGTGAATGCTTTCAGTTGTCTTGGTTATAAATGTTATCATGGGATTGTGAACTCTAAACATATGTTTGATCTTTTTGAGGAACTTCCAAAACAACAAATAGCTTAAAGTGACACAAGAAGAAAAGGAAGATCTCAGCAGTCCTATAAGAAGAAATCAAATCAGTCCTAGGACCCCTTCCAGAAAGAAAGATCAAGGAGTGTGAGGTTATAATTACAAAAGAAAAAAAGAAGAGTGTGCTTAATGGGATCTGTTAAATCTGCAGGTAAATACCACCGACTTCTTTTATACCACATTAAGCATATTGTTTCGCTCTCTTCTAGCCTTTATGACTCGAGATAAGAAATGAGCTATTAGTGTTGCTAAGGATCTTGTGTGTGTATTGACTTAACTTTTATCACCTTACTTTTAAATTTCTTTTTGTCTATTGAAAAAGTAAGAGGTACTTTGTGTTTTTTTTTTAAATTTATACTGCTTGTTTTTATATCTCTGTGTGTTTGTGTGTGTTGTACGTGTGCGTGTGGGGGGGAGTGGGAGTGTGCGTGTGCCTGCTGTGGTCCACAGGATTGTCTAGTGAGATTTCAGCTGATAAATCATAAGGTCAGCCCTCCAGAATAAATGCATTCTGATGGAGACAGGCCCAGATGAAAGATGCTAGGAGTTCTACCTTTTGAATAATGGCTGTTCTTACAGTAAACCTCTTGTGAAGCCACAGCACCCCCCTTCTCTAAGTGGGACTGTTTCAAAAGATTCAGCAGTGTATGAATTTATTGGGCACAATCTTTCCCATGTACTGGTATATTGGGTGACTTCCTCCCACACTGTGGGACCCTGATGAGAAAATTAGTCACACAGTCGAAAACCTTTGCTCCCAGTCAAATCTCCACTCCATTTACTGAGAAAAACTTAGAAGCCAGCTCCCTGCTTTTATTGGCAGGACATTTGATCAGGAGAGGAGTCTTCCAAGTAGATCACACTTTGGACTTTCAAAGATAGGGGTGTGGCACATCTGAACTTACTTGATTCACAGTCCTTCCTGATCAGGAAACAGGGTGCCCCGAATTCATTCACAGCTGACTTGGGAAAGTAACCTTAGTTAACACTGCTCTAACTCTAAAAAAGGCTATTAATACCCTGCACCTTGCTCACCCTGGTTTATTGACCTACTTTAGCACATATTTTAACCCTGAGAGATAACAGGAGGATGTCATTGATCATTTAGACAGCTCTGGAAATGATTAATTTTTTCACACAAGTCACTTGGACACAAACCCCTTGGTTTGATATGGGCAGGTGAAATTCGTCAGTCCCCAGATTTTGTACTATATAACTATAAATTCCCCTTGTTCTAATGCTTAGGGTGACAGCTGTAACTCATAGATCTGAGAGGTTCCCTTTAGCTAGCTACATAAGCGAAAATGCTAACATGGACTGAGCTGCACACGTCTTCTTCAGCAGGTTATGTTGATCACCATGGTGACACTGATGCGTTCCCAGACACCACATCTCCAGTGGCAGAGAGAGTGCTGATCACTGTTTCCTCCCTCCTTTTTACATCTATGTATCTATGTGTCTGTCTGTCTGTCTGTCTATCTATCTATCTATCTATCTATCTATCTATCTATCTATCTATCTATCACAAGCCTCTAGTCTAATTAATTACAGCTAAGAATGAGTATTGCGCATGAATTCCCCTTCTCCCTTCTTAGAATTCAAAGCTCCCTAAATCACCTTTAGCATTGCCTGGGCATTTCTCTAGCCACGCCTCCCTGGAGCCATAAAGAAAGTTCACAGTGTCATTTTGTGCGGCTCTTATCTACTTTATGACCCTGAGAAATTCCAGTCTTGTAATCTTTCTATTACCAGAGAATTGCTGGTTGTGTGTGTATATAAACTGGAAACTTTGCAGCTTGGGCAGACAAAGAAACTGATGAGAAGAACTACAGAGTGAGAGGTTCATTTTGCCCTCAGATCCCGAGCCTTCTGTTGGCTATAGCCTCTTTTCTGAACCCCAAGAATGCCTTGGGGCTGGATCCCAAAAGGCTCTCATTATGTGTGCACATTAATGTCACTGCATATGTATGTTCAAATATGCAGGGATATGTATGCACATAACTATGAAGGCTGGAGGTAAAGCTTTAATGTCATTTTTAATGGCTATCTCCTTGGTGCTTTCTTTCATTGGCTTAGAGATCACTCACCAGGCTAAGCTTGCTGCCAGTGAGCCTTAGAGATCCACCTGGCTCTGTCCATTTAGCGCTGATGATATTATATCACAGATATACAGTCCATTGCAGGACAGAAAATAATTCAGATTTGAAATAGATAATAGAGTATTGATAACATGTATGTGCTTTCTCGTTTCCAGGATGTGTTTTTTTTATCTTATGGAATTTTACAGGTACTAGGCAAATTGTGAAAGTTTTCAGTTGTGGAAAGATATAAAGGATATAACTGTGATAAATGGTTTAATGTTAAAACAATTGCTTGTGTTTCCTCTTAATTTTGTTTGGCCTCTACAATTAGGTGCTCACTTAAGTATTTGAGTTGAAGCCTTTGAATGGCCATTTTAGGCTCTGGTTAAATAGAATTATGGCTAAGTGAGATAAATTTGTGCATGAGGTCGTAAGTCATGTATTTTTGTCTCAACTGATAAACCTTAAAGATTCTAAATTTTCCTTCAAAAATGAATGCTACATTAATGTATAAAAGGTTAGAAAAAGAACAGAGATGCTAATTAACACTGGTTTCTTCACATGTTTATTATCCCCTGGGGTACATATCTTCTATAAATATAAAGTTTATAGATTTTTTACCAACTTAACATTATCCAGACTAACAGTCTTAGCACAAATTTCGTAAATTTCTAAGCCTTCTTTGTTTTGTCTTAAGCTTTCCTTAAAATCTCTGTGATGATTACCTTTGCTAGCGTACAAGGGCAGAGCTTCTAAAAGCATACACAGGATCCCGAGAAGCTATCATCTCCAGCTGAGCTCAGACGAAAACGTCCTCCTTCTCAATCACTCAGTTGCTTACAGTTGATGAAAAAACTCCTTTGGGTACTGATTCCCTGAATGTCTGTCACTCTCCCACGAAAAGAGATTATGTCAGACCAAGCAGTGAAAGCCCCATTCAGTCAACAAGGGAGAAATCTAAACTTAATCTAGAACCAGATCACACTTCTTGATAGTTCAGTTCGCAGTTCACAGGTGCAGAAAGTCTCATAAGAGCAATGGAATCCTTCCTATTTAATGCAGTGATTTTAATAGGCTTCCAAAACCCCAGAACTCCACACCTGGTCCTGCACTGAGCCGCAAATCCCTCCAGATTGGTAACTGCAGGTTGAATCATAGAGCAGACTTTGGGAGCTTGCCCATGCCATTTGACAGAACCCCTTTCAGACTCAGAAAGATACAAGGTTGGATAGGAATCCCTGCTTCCTATCTGGTCCAAGCAATAATCGTTGGCTGAGACCTAAGCACCATTTGCAAAGGAGCAAGCCACATCCGAGAGCCCAGAGCATCCTGATTACCTTGACTACATTGGCCTGCGCTCGGGAGAGAAAAGAGAGCATTTGCTGCCCTGATGACTTAGGTCGTATCCCAGGATGTCAGCTTCTCTTGGTAATTCTGGGGCTGCCACAGCTGCTAGTGTTATCCCTAAACATTCTGCTGCAATTCTTGATTGATGAGGGATAATAATCAGTCTTCTACTCCTGCTGCTTCTATCTTTCCTGACAGCAGAGTGCTTAGGTGTCATAGTCTGGGCCCTGGTAGATCCAGGGCTCAGCCATCCATCTTCCATACGCCAACTCAACAGACAAGTAATAGCGAAGACATCAATTAACTAAATAGAAAAAAACTCATATACTCTGTCGAATTGGAAAAATATGAAATATTTTTCATATATGGATGAATTTCTAGATGAATATGACCTTAAAAAGTTAAATGAGGATGATATACTTAATGTAAACAGATTTATAACAATGAAATAGAGGTAGTAATAAAATATTCCCCAGCGGAAAAGGGCCAAACTCTAGAAGGATTCATTGAAAAATTCCACCAGATCTTTAAAGACTAACGAGTGCCAACACATCTCTAATCATTCCATAAAACAAAGCAAGAAATAACTCTAACTCCTTATAAAGCCAAAATCAGAAAAGGGCACAACAAATACGTTAGAGACCAATAACTTCCCTGATGAAAACAGGTGAAAATTTTCTTGCAACTCAAATTCAAGAATATAAAAATAAGCCATTCATCATCATTGATTTGGCTTCACTCTAGGGGTTAAGGGATTGTCCAGCATATGTAAATCAATAGATTCAATTAATTACATATGGATTTAAGAGCAGAAACCATGTGAACATCTTAGTAGTTATAGTACAGGGTTTTGACAAATTCCAATTTTTCTTTATGATAGAAGTTTTAAGGGAGCTAGTGATTAAGGGAACGTGTTTCAACAGTAAAGTCTATATATGACAAATGTATAACATCAAGCTAAATGAAAAAACTGAAAGCATTTCTACCACGATCAAAAAAACAGGAGAAGGATGTCCACTTTCACCAGTTCTGTTCAGTGCAGTTCTTGGAGTCGTAGAGTAATTTGACAAGAGAACAGAACTGGGATACAAATAGGAAGAAAATTCAAAATATACCTAACTTGTAGGTGATATAATTCAATACATAAAAGACACTAAGGACTCCACCAGTAAACTTCTAGAGTTGATAAACACTTCTCATACAATGTATCCTGATTATAGTTTTCCCTTCTCTCTATCCTCCCAATTTTTCCACAACTCCTTTCCCACCCGATCCACTCCCTTTCTGTCTTTCATTAGAAAAGAACAGGCTTATAAGATATAAATGAAACATAAGCAAATAAAATATATTAAGTTAAAACACAAAACCATCAATCTACACTTGCTTAACCATGTTCATTGCTACTTTATTCATAATATTCAGAATTTGGAAACAATTTGATGTTCCTCTGCAGAAGAATGGACAAAGAAAATATACATTAAACAATGGGATATTATTCATCTGTTAAAATTTTGTCAAAAGATTTTCAGGTAAATAAATGGAACTAGAAAAAATCATCTTGAGCTAGGTAATCCAAACACAGAAAGATAAACGTGGTATATATTCACTTACATATGGATATTAGCTGTTAAATAAGAGATAACCCAACTAAAATCCATAGACCCAGAGAGGTGACTAGGGGGACACATGGATCTCCCTGGGAGTGGGAAATAGAATAGATTTTATGGATGGACTAGGGGCAAAGAGGGGGAGGGGCACTAATGGGAGGATCTGGTAGGGAGGGGAAAGGGAGATAGACTTGAGGAAGGGAATTCATGGATAGACAGCTGAAACTGAGGAGAATTTGAGGGGCAGTGTGGAAACCTACTGCAGTGAAGACTTCCTAAAAATACGTATCCAATAGGCAGTCCTAATTATGTATCCAAATAATGAGGGAGATGGACTTCAAACAAAGCGTCCAGTAGTGGGACCAGGTTACAACCAATTGAATTGTTGGCCATAGAAGCTCCATGGAAATCTCTAAACAACCCAGGCTGTTGGCAATACAATAGGTTGCTTCCACAAACTGACAGCAAGGCCACTTTGCTGAAACAATTTCTCACATAATTCATTGAACATGGAGAGGTCGAACTGGTGCCTACATAAAACGTTTACCCCTGCACTCTATTGTCTTTGGAGTGGGATACTCTGTATACGACCAAAAGACAAATGCAAATACCAACCAAGCTACAGAGCCTTTGACCTGCAATCTTTCCAGCCTGTAAAATATGCTAGAGCAATAGTGACACAAAGCTTCTGGGAGTATCCAACTAATGTCTGATTTGACTTAAGGTTCACTCCTTGAAGTGGAACCCATACCTGGCACTGCTTGGGAGAGCAAGAATCAGAGGGACCTAACATCAAACCAAATGCTACTACTGGTCTGAAAAGTGTAGTGATAAAATGACTCCCAATGATATTCTATTATATTCATATATCAGTGTCTTGTTCAGCCATCATCAGAGAAGCTTCCTCCTGTGGCAGATGGGAACAAATACAGAGACCCACAGCCAGACATTACACACACACACACACACACACACACACACACACACATACACACACACACACAGAGGGGGGGGGCATACAACTCTAAATGGGCTATCTTTACCAAATCTTTCCCCTCAGAGCTCAGGAAAATCCATGGCAGAGGATACAGAAAGAATGTAAGAACCAAAGGGACAGAGGACACCAGGAGAATGAGGCCCTCTAAATCAACCGAGCAAGGCTCATATGAGCTCACAGAGACTGAAGCACACGGCCTACAGGGGTCTGCTTTCAGTTTGATATCTTTTGGGGGTCTCCTGATTGTGTGACTGAATGGGGACCCTGATTCCTGTGCCTCGTCTTGGACTCTTACTTCTTCTGGTTCTCATTGTCCAGGCATGGTTTATTTTAGCATTTTTGAATATGTTTGCAATAGTTTACTTTAAATGCCTGGATATTTTCTCAGAAACACATTTTACTGACTTTTCCTTTGGATATTTTTACTTCTTTGAATACATTATAATAATCTTTTTAAATAGGGCACGCAAATTGGTTCAATCTGCTATTTTGTGAAGCTATGTATCTTTTCCTCAGGGTGTTCTGTGCTGTGTGGTGTTTTCCATTTATAAGTCTGGAAATTGCCCATCAAAGTCTGTTCATAATATGACATAAATGAGGGTACATGATGAACCCTATCACTTAATATGTTAATTATAAAACCTAATTGAGAATAAATAAAGTCGAAATTATTTGCTATAAAAATTTATTTTTGTCAGGCATGGCCACTGGAGTTTCTGTTGCATTAGCTCAATGGCCTGGTGATGATTAGAAATTTCCTCGCTGGGTTTGAGATAGTGAGTATTTCCAGCCTTTGTTGAGAACTCTGGGTTTGTGTCTGAGACATGTCACTAAGGTCCCTTGTCTTTGCCATGTATATGGAACTAGTTGTTACTACAACTACCAAGATGTGGCCATAGTTTTCATATTTAGCCTTAGTTTAGCCTTTACATTGCTGTACTACAACACTAAGATGAGGAAGAAGCATTTTAGGATGGAAAAGGTTTATTAGGCTTTCTCCTCCTGGGTCACAGTTCACTGAAGGAAACCAAAGCAGGAACCTGGAGGCAGGATCTGGTGCAGAGTCCATGAAATAATGAATGCCATTTACTGCTTCACTCTTCCTGGCTCGTTCAGCCTTCTTCTTACAGCACCCAGGGCCACCAGTCCAGAGGTGGCAGCACTCACAATGAGCTGAGAGCCCCACCCACCTGAACATTAATCAATGAAATGAGTGTGTCAAGTAGAAGCAAAACTAAACAACACAGAGTTTCCTTTTCTATGGGTGCAGGCCATGACGGATGGTGGGGGTGGGAGTAAACTCCTTCTTGAAATATGTCAGGAAATTTCAGAAGCCTACCTTATAATTTATTCTATTGTCGCTGGATGTAGGAGCACATGAAATGCAATGGCCCCAGAAGATGTTCCTGCAGGTGACTTTGTGGGAGCAGCAACAACTGACTGCACTGTCAGCTTTCTTGTTTCTCCATACAAGGTTTCTCTGTGTATCCCTGGCTGTCCTGGAACTCATTCTGTAGACCAGGCTGACCTTGAGCTCGTAGAGATCCACCTGCCTCTGCCTCCCAAGTGCTGTGATTAAAAACATGCACCACCACTGCCCAGCTTATGTCATTTCTTTTATGAGGACAGTTAGGCTGGCTCATGCGCAGCTGCAGACCCCTTACTTGCCTTCCTCAGCATTCACTACCTCCCAGGTTTTTACCCCAACACACAGCTAACTCTAGAGATCTTTAACTGCAGCACCAAGAATGTGTAAACTCTTCCAGTTTTTCTACTGGGAGCACATTGCTAAAGTTTTCCTCTTAGTTATTAGATTGGCTCATTTGTTGCTACTGGTATTGACACCAAAGGCCATACTAAATTATTATTATTGATCTCAGAAATTCTCCAGGACAATATTGGTAGCCTCACATGTGGGAGCCCACAAAACTGGGTCTGTTCCACCTTGACTAAAGATCAGAGAGTTCAGGCCTATTCTTACTTCTTCATGGTTATTGACAGGAGGTCTGATTCAAGATGTAGTATAACAAGATATCTTGACCTACGTTGTGGTTACTTGGTGTTTGGGTATTATGATGGCCCACAGAGTGGATCCATTTCACTTTGACCAAAGGTCAGTGAGTTCAGGCCTATGACTGTTCCTTTCCTTAAAAGGTATGACAGGAGGTTTGACCAGGGAGTGGCTGCCTACAAGGTGCTTGGCCTAAGATGTGGTCGTTGCATGTCCTGACTAAACAACGGGATATTTAACTCAGGGTTTCATTGCTTGATGCTTCAGGTACTGAAGAGGTCATTGTTCTGTTGATCTTTGTGTCATGTTAATGGTTCTCCTGCCTTCTTCCCCCCTTTTGGATTGGGGCATGTAAGCATATGGAAAGGAAACAAGGGCAAATCCAGTATCCACCAAATTCCCTCCCAACTGCATCCTATGAGCTCTGATAAATCACAGACCAGTTCTGTGAACCGAGACTCCAAGCCTAGGGTCTCCTAGTGCAAGGTGACAAGGCTTTGAGAAGGAGGCTTCAGGGAATCTGACTTCTCCCCCACTGACTGCTTCTCACTCATTACAAGCTAGTCTTTGTCTAATGGAACAGTGGAAAGGGACTTTAGATAAAGACTACCTGAAACATCAAAAATATTGATTTTTACTGACCTGTTTGTTTTTTTAAATAAACTATTCTTAGTTTTATTTGTCAGCATTTGAGTAAGAGACTTCTGTTATAAAAGAACTAATTGGATTCCTCCTAACATCATGCAAGGAACACTAATTTCTAGTGCCCTTACATTCTATACTGATGCTAATAAATCAGGAAATGCAAGTTGTAAGTTAGAAAGTTTAAGTAAAGTGGCTCAAAGCCCTTATGATTCCATTCAAAAGTCCTCTTTCCTCCCTCCAAACCTTCCCATATACCATCCCATTTGTCTCTTTCAAATTCATGGCCTCTTTTTCTTTAATTGTTGTTACACACACACACACACACACACACACCCATAAGCACAATCTGTTCAGTTCACGCAATGTTAATTTTAAACATATTTTTTTCAGGGCTGTTGGATCTTTTTGTGTCATGTTAACTTTTGTGGTGATTTGAAAATAATTGGCCCCCATAATTCCAAAGGGAGTGGTACTATTAGGAGGAGTAAAGTAGGTGTAAAGTAGGTGTGGTCTTGTTGGAGGAAGTGTGTTAGCATGGAAGTGGGCTTTGAGGTCCCATATAGGCTCAAGATACACTCACTGTCTCAGTTCTCTCTGTTGCCTGTAAGATATAGGACTCTCATCTACTTCTCCATTACCATGCCTGCCTGTGCACTGTCATGTCTCACCATGATGATGGTAATGGACTCAACCCCCTGAAACTGTAAGCCACTACCTCAATTAAATGTTTTCCTTTATAATGTTTGCCATGGTCTTGGCATCTCTTCACAGCAGTAGAAACCCTAACCAATACAACTTAATACCTGAGTCTCTAAGCCACAGATAGAGCCACACAGCTCTGTCCTTTTAGTAAAACTGCTTGACAGCAGTCAGGAGCATTTGCTATGGCTTCAGAGGACTGGAGTACATGTGAGCAACACTAAGTGACTCAGCAGATTGTGTTTATAAATTTATGTATGTAGCAATAACAGCTATGAATCTTAGATGTCATGGGGAGAGTTGGAGGGACTGAGGGGGAAGAAATGATGTAAATGTAGTGATTATATACCAAATTCTCAAGAAGCAAATTATAAACACATTATAATTGGAGAAATACTGAGCTTTTTAGAAATATCAACAGGAAGCACTAATTGGTTTTGTTATTGTTTTGATTTAGTAATAACCCCATCCCAAATCTGGATTACAAAAAAAAACAAGATAATTTATGAATAAAAGAATAAAATCAGAAAAAAAACAATAACCCAAACCAATTTTTTATGTGACAAACTGAAGGAACACTTTTTAAACTCCTCCCTATTCCATCTCTCAGATTTTATACAGGCTTTTTTTCTTTTTCATTTCTTCAAGTCTTGGATTCTCCAGTTTTCCTCATTGTCTCATTGTAGGCTCCTTGGAAGGCCCAAGAACTTCTTTCAGGTTCTCAATCTTAGAACAAGTCAAACCTCGATTTGCAACTCTGGTTTTCACTGTACATTTAGTTCTTGCTGATATCACCCGCTACAATGAACATGGATATAAATTTCATCAACGTATTGATTTGTGTTTTGTTTCATAAGGCTTGCTCTATAAACTGCAGAAAGATATGTCTCACTGAGTTAGAGCTACAGCACACACACACACACACACACACACACACACACACACACACCAGGATATAGAGGTGTCAGTGTAGTGACTACCAGCTTTATCTTTACTTGAACTCTGTACCATGCTCTCCAAGTGAGCCCAGGTTTTCTGCAGAAATGCAGAAAGAACACAAAGGTTACATGAAAAACTCGGTGTTATACACACATGGACATAAGGTATTTGTCTTTCCCTTGTAATAAAACACCCGAGAAAGCAAAGGAAGAAAGGTTTGTTTTTGGTTTTATGGTTTCAGAGCTGTTCCTTCATGGTTAGTTAGGCCTGTTCTTTTGTAGCAAGAACATCATTGCAGGGAGCATGTGATGAGCAGATTCGCTTATGGCTGTGGGAAGTCAAGGCAGAAAAGGGGAACTGAGGACAAATGCACCCCTTAAAAGTACCCACAGTGTCCCAGTAATCTGTGTTCTCCAGCTACGCCCCATTTCCTACAGTTTCCACCATGTCCTAGTAGTGTGTGTCCTGAACTTAAGTTCCTGGGGATGGGAGGGGAGAAGCGGCAACTATGATAAAGATTCTACCTTGCTGTCTGACTGATGAGAGTGTCTATCATTGTGGAGAATGAACTATTGAGGTCAGGAGCCCAATTATCTTGGGCTATATTTAGCTGCATTAATAGCCATTTATGGCACAACTGTGCTTGACCTAACTGATTATGACTACCAGATACATATCTCTATCTCTATCATCGCTATCATCTCTACATCTCTATCTCTATCTCTATCTCTATCTCTATCTCTATCTCTATCTCTATCTCTATCTCTATCTCTATCTCTGTCTTGACTTTTAGCTTCCATTAAGACAAAGGCTAAGAATGTCATCCCATAGTATCTGAGATCTGTAGCAGGGGCTTTACCCTAACCTGCCTTCCTAAGGTTTGATGTTTACATCACAGTGTTTTTAAAATGCCTTCATTCTTTGTTCTGTTACTATTTCATGAAACCTTTAATACATAAAAACATGGGATGACCTAACTCCATGTTCCTGCCATCATCACTCACATTCAGCTCCAGAGAAAGCTATCTCCTATTCTTTTTGTGGTGGGACCTGTAATTTTTGACAACAGAATCTACCAGTATTGATCCATTGATGAAGCTGGAATCCTCACGATCCACTCACTTCTGAACAGTGTACAGTAGGGACAAAAACACCACCATACGGGTCTTTGGGGGAATATTCTAGACCAAAGCTGTAAGAGATAACACTGTAAGCTGTGTACGATTTAGATCATGATTGTCTGTCTTTCCTTACTGACCAACTGTGAAACTCTTAGGCAGTAGAAGCTATAAAAACTGTCTTTTTTATAGTAGGGTATGGCTTTCATAGACTCATGTGTTTGAATGCTTGGCCTCAGTGAGTGGCACTATTAGGAGGTGTGGCCTTGTTGGAGTAGGTGTGGCCTTTTTGGAGTAGGTGTGGCCTTGTTGGAGGAAGGCTGACACTGTGGAGGCAGGCATTGAGGTCTCATATATGCTCAAGCCATGCTAAGTGGGACAGTTAGCTTCCTGTTGCCTGCAGATCAAGTTGTATCACTCTCAGGTCCTTCTCTTGCACCATGCCTGCCAGCATACTGCCAAGTCTCATCATGAAGATAACGGACTAAGCCTTCGAAACTGTAGGTCGGGCTGAATCAAATGTTTTCCTTTATAAGAGTTGCCACGGCCCTGGTGTCTCTTCACAGCAATAGAAGCCCTAATTAAGATGTAGGGTTATGTATTTCTTTTCTATGTAAATTGAGCACAGATTCCCTTCTCTCTATCCAATACTCATGGTCGCTCACTCACCATTCACCCAGGTCTGTGTACTTTCCAATAGAACATGCTCAGTCTCTGCATTTATACTTGTGGGAAATTCATAAATTAAATACAGAATTCCCTGGCCTGTATCTTAGTTACTCTTCTATTGCCGTGAAGAGACTCCATGGCCAAGGCTACTTACACTAACAGAGTTTATTGGGATGTAGAGTTTCTGAGGGTGAGTTGATCAAAATCATGGTGGGGAGGATGGTGTCAGGCAGGCACGCTGTAGGCAGGCAGACATGGTGCAGGCAGGCAGGCACGGTACAGGCAGGCATGATGCAGGCATGCAGGCACGGTGCAGGCATGCAGGCACTGTGCAGGCAGGCAGGCAGGCACGATGCAGGCAGACACGGTGTAGGCAGGCATGATGCAGGCATGCAGGCATGGTGCAGGCAGGCAGACACGGTGCAGGCAGGCAGGCACTGTGCAGGCAGGCAGGCAGGCACGATGCAGGCAGGCAAAGTGCAGGCAGGTAGGCATGGTGCAGGCAGGTTGCATGAACTTTGATTTGATTCTGCTCTTTAGGAACAGACAAGTCTTTAAAGCTGTTTTTTCCCCATGTGTCTCTCTCAGCACAAACCGTGGCTCCATCATTAAATTTCCTTGCTTATCTTTTCCCCAAAAGCTATACATTTTGTATTTTTTATCCCACTTGGTCTTTTTTATTGTAGCACTACATAATAGTTATCACCAATAATAACTACACCAAAGAGTCAATGATAGTCTGCATTGATTCCTCTGCCAATTAAATTCATCCAAAACTCTTCAATTTAGCTGTGGGCAGGTTCTTAGGGCCCGGGCAAAAAGCAAGCACCATTTTTGTCTAACTGTCAAGAGAATGGTTTATAGCCAGGTTGCTTATGTTGTTCCACACTGAAACCTCTTGAGCTGGGCATCCATGGCTCATATTGCTCTCAGCACTACTGTCTTCCAAGTTCTTATGAGGTTGGCTTATTAAGCCTCACTTATAGCATCCAACTGCTTTTCTAGTTAAAAGTAACAAAGACTTCCATATTCCTCCAAAACCCAGCATAGTCAGGCCTATCACAACCACAGTCAACTCCCCTTACTAGCTTTGTACTTGCTACTTTGTATCAACTTTGTTACTTTGTCTTTGTTTCTTTCCTATTGCTGTGAAGACACACCAGAACTGAAGACCTTTCAGAAGGGCTGTGTGGGTTGACAGTTCCAGAGCATGTTATGGTCAGTGCCCATCATGGTAGGAAACATGGAAGCAGTCTTACTAGCATGGCACTGGAACAGCCCTGAAAGCTTACATCTTATCAGCAGAAGGTGGACAGGGTCCACTGGAATTTCATGGGCTTTTGAAACCCCAAAACCCATCCCCAGTTATTTATCTTCTCCAACACGGCCAGACCCCCCACGACTTCCAATGGCTGAGGACCAAGCGTGCAACTATATGAGCCTATGAGGGGCATTCTCATTCAAACCACTACAGGCTAAATGTTTGCATATTTGTAAAATTCACAGATTTGTCCCTAAGTCCCAATGCAAAGTTATTTTGAGATGGAATATTTGGAAACTAATTAGGTTTAGAAAAGGTGAAGAGGAAAAGGCAATGACCATGAGACAGGCACCCCTTTATGTGTAGGAACTGCTGACAATTTATCCACACATATGCACAGAGAGAGACTAAGAAATGCCAAGCTGGAGAGAAGTCACTTGAAAGAAAGGATAAGGCCTCATCAGAATCCTGACCTCAGGTTTTCATCTTCCCGAAAGTTGTACCAAAAGATGCTTATGCCTTAAAGTACCCAGTCTATGGTGGTGTTTTGTTATGACAGATTTAGCCAGCTAACATGGAAAATAAACTTCCTCAGTGGGTGTCAGAGGGTGGATGAAGGCCCTATGAGTAAGCTTTGTTTTGCCATCTGTCTGGTATGCTACACACACAGGTTTTCCTCCCTTAACTATTTGCTATGTGTCACTAGATCTGCTCTTACGTTGTTGCTGTTCCCGCTCAGAGGGCAGGGACTGTGGGCCTCCCACATCTGTCTTGCTGCTGGGCTGCCAACTCCGTCACAACCGAAGATCCAAAGAATCAAACTTGATTCTTCAGCCTACAAATCTTCAGAACACAGTGATTTTTACTTCCTGTCCTTCAGCCTTCTACCTTCTTCACTTTCTACCACTCTGTGTATCTTATTATCTTGCCTGGGTGAGGCAGTCACTTCCCTCTCTTCAACCCCTTTCCAGTCAAAGTTTTATATGTAGGGTGCTGTGCCATCTCTTTAAAAGATACTGAGAAGAGGTGACATCACACTGTCAAGTCAATGGACTTTCATCTTTCCAGAATTCTTTGTTGCCACAGGCCTCACCCAAGGAAACCATTTAACTGTGCTGCCACGGGTTACTGGAGGACATATATTAAGACAGATGAGCCTGTTCTTTTGTTTTTTGAAATTCTACTCAGTTCCAACCTAGAAATCCACTTTAACACATACATTTGTTATTTTTAAGCAGATATCAGTAATTATTAATTCATTTAAAACATTCTGTACAGTCTTAGGTCCACGTAACCAAACACAAGGATAGGCTTTAAAAGTTGAGCTTTGTCAGAACAGAAGACCCTGAATGAGTGGGCTAACTTCCTGGCAACAAACATCTAAAGTCTTGTGAATTCATAGTACCAAATACAGTTGTATTTCAAACTGCCTCAGGCTACAGGGGCGATGACTAAGGATTTCGAGAGGAGGTAATTAACTTCCTACACTCTTGCTTTGTGAGAACCTCTCTGACATTCCTGTAGAGAAGACTAAAACTTCTGATTAGCATTGTTAAAAAAAAAAAAACCTGCCTACTTCTGTGCTATTTTCAGAACCCTTTCAGACTCGGAATGTCGTTCCAGCAGGGCTGCAAACCTTGGAGCTGCTCTGACAAGGAAATGTGGAGGCTCAGGAGTTGCTTTGCTCTTAGTCAGCAGTGGTGTTGAGGGCAATTCTTTCAAACTCTGTGTCATCCACTTCCCTATTAGTAAAGCGAGGGGGCGAGACCGTGCTTGCGAGTTTCCTTCCTTAATTTACGTGTAGTGATCTGAATATTCTTACCCAAGGAGAATAAAAAACTGTGGGATTATAAAGGGTTTAATAAAGTTTGATTCACACTGGAAACAAAGATGAAACTGAACAGGTTTACCTGTCTGACTTCATTTAGACTTTCTGGGGGTGCTCTTTTAATTAGGGTTTCTACTGCTATGAAAGACAGCATGAATACTGCAACTCATATAAACAGAACATTTAATTGGGGTGACTTGCTTACAGTTTCAGAGGTTCAGTCCATTATCATCATGGCAGGGAGCCTGGCAGCTTGCAGGTAGATGCAATGCTGGAGTAGTAGCTGAGAGTCCTACATTTTGCAGGCAAAAGGAAGTTAACTGAGACACTGGATGGTATCCTGAGCACAGAAAACTCAAAGCTCTCCCCCACAGTGACACACTTCCTCCAAAAAGGTCATAGTCATTCCAACAAAGCCACACCTAATAGTGCTGCTCCCTATGAGATTATGGGGTCCAGTTACATTCAAACTATCACAGGTGTCAAGATAAAAAACAACAACAACAACAAAAACTGTCCTCACACAGTTGACATACTGAACAACCTTAATGCATGGATTATAGTCAAAACTGTCACTTCTTTTAACTTATCCTGATGATAACCTTTGCTTGTGCTAATCTTTTTCCTGCAGACAGATGACTTTCTCCTTGATCTCGGGAAATGGTGCAACACTGGCTCGAGGAAGCAAACACCCTCAACCCAGAATTCACGATATCGAGTCCCCCACTAGCTCTGAGAATTCCTTCTCTCATCTTCCCTTTGAGACTTGCTCCTTCTATCAGGGAGCACAGGCTTGTGCTTCCCCATTTGCTCTTGTGTTATGATTCCCATATGAGGAGGCCATGGGAAAAGCAGGTCAGAGAGGCTGAGGGTAGCTCTCTCAGGCACAGTGCACTTGTGCTTTGGGGTTTTGTGGGTTCTACAGTAAAGAAAAACAATGTTTCTGAGACCCTTGGACTGATTCTCCAACAGAATCTCCCTCTCTAAAGTTTCCTTGATTGAATGGTTGAGACCCATTTTCTGCTCTCACAAACGTGATATTATGCATCTCCTACTCATGTCTTTCTGTGGGTTTGGGGATCCCTTGATTTGGATCTAGTGACAGGACTTACAGACAATCTCTCTTCAGCTTAATGCCCATACTCTCCTTATCCCAGAAGAACCCACATATCCCTGTCCCTTTGCCCCTGAGAGGAGCAGCTTTATCTCAACAGTCATATAGGCCTTGTCCTTTCCTCAGTGTGTCTGGAGAAGCTCAGACAGCCATAGCCACCCTTACCTTCCTACTCTGTAAATTAAACACCATTCTCTCTGCATCCTGGCACCAGCAAACAGAATTGCAACACGGGATGCATGGGTGGCTTAGTATCTGCCCACTACCCTGCAGACTTCCATGATGCAGGTGCCCACATCTGCCTTGTTGCAGCACAAGATCTTCCTTCAGATGTGTTAACATGCCAATAAACACAAAGACAGACAGTAACACCAATGCTTCTGATAGTGTTAATATTATACCACCAGTCAACATGCCAGTGAAGATGGAGAAATCCCAGGCATAGGCGAGGAGCTACAGACAATTGATGGATACCATGAGAGGAAGAATCATTGTTCTCCGGCGTGAGACCTCTGATAGGTCATCCAGTATCAGTAGTCAGTGCTAAACATGTATGCAATACAGGGAACCCTAAATGAACTTAGCAGTTTGTACATACACACACATACTCGCACACAAATATTTGTACTACATGGACACAATAGCTTGTGTTTGCATGTATATACCAATAATAAGCAAAGAAAATATTTTGAGAAACAGTGGGGGATTATATGAGGAGTTTGAAGGGGCAAAAGGAAGGGTGGAATGATATATATATATAGTAATTTTGAAAAATAAACATTGTAAATAAAAAGTACAGTTAACATACCAAATATCAGAGTTCAGCGTGACCAAAGACATTCTGGCCAGTTGTTGGACAAAATCAGGTAACTCAACATCTATTATAACTAAAGTATAGAATATCTCATGATACATAATTTATTGAATACATGTACCAATCAATCAATGTTCAGCATGAAAATATGATTGCCAGATGTGTTAACGCAAGCCTGTTCATGGAATGTTGTTAAAGGAAGATTCCTATGAGTTTGAGGCCAGTTTTAGCTACAGAACAAGCAGGTAGGAGTGGGAGAGGGGGGGAAGAAGGGAGTGAAACAGAGAGAGAGAGACAGACAGACAGACAGACACACAAACGGGGAGAAGAGTAAGAGATAACAAAACAGAGAGATTTAACTTGAAAAACTCATATATGCAAATTCAATACTCAAAGAACAGCTTGTACTGTGTACACAATAACTTTTGTATCACCGTGAGGCAAAACCAAAAATTCTTACTAGGCCTCTGTCCAGCTCCATTATTCTCTTTCCTTAAGCTTCCCTATGTAGGGGAAGCCCAGCCAATTACCTTGCTTGAAGGGCTGGGTCCCCTGAGGTTATTTTTTACTTATAAAGATTGCAGGTGTGCTCCCTGTGTCCCCTTCTGTTTTCCTGTTCTCCACTTGAACCTCGGTTTTGTAAGTCCTTCCCTTGTTAAAGCTGAATATTCTATAATAATTTCTGTCTGCCATTCATTTACGCAGTAACATCCCTGCAATGATTTAAGATCTCTAACTTCATTCAGATTTCTACAAATTAAATGATTTCTATTACCTTATGACTTATTAGAAGTGCTGGGAAAACCATTCTTTCCCTCCCGTGCACTGCAGGGTGCCCATGCATTGTGGGATGCTTCAGTTGAAACTCACTGTAAAGGCAGGTACATCCCATTAACCTTTTTAGTTATAGAAGAGTGATGCACATTGGGAAAAAAAATCATAAAAGTGGAAAACGTTTTAATTGCCCTTACATGAAAATATATTTTAATAGTGTTACTTCTATAAAGTCTTACTTCTTTTATAGCTGTAAATGAATTATATATATATGCTTTGGCAATCTATTTTATCAAATTATTCCTCACAAACATTTTATAAACCATGCTTAGAATTATTATGTGTATTGTTATCCTATGAGTTGACATGGCATTTATTCATTGAAACCCTTTTAAATATTAACTCGCTAGCCAATGATAGTTTAGGTACTGGTGTTGAAAAAGATAGAAGAGCCAACTATTTATCCATTTAGTAGGGTAAATGATTACAGTAGAATATTGTGTTTGTCACACAACAGTTATCCACATGTTCTAGAGGAAGAGAATTTAAAAATGCATTCAGGATTGAAGAAGAAAATTAGAAAGGAACAATAAAGAAGATGTTGAGGGGGCAGGCAGGGATCTAGCATTGATCTGGGGGGGGGGTCAATGCTTATGGCTGAAGAAAAAAGAGGAGCTTTAGGGCTGTGTATGGAAGATTTGGGGGCAGACAACATGCCCAGGGCATCCATGGAGTGTGGAAGGCAGGTAATAGGACCAAAGCCCCCATAGCTTATGGGAGGCAGGCAACATGACCATAGTAGACATGGTGTATGGGAGGCAGACAGCAGGCCCAGTGCATCCACGGCATGTGGAAATCAGACAACAGTCCCAGGGCACCCATAGGTGTGGGAGGTAGGAAATAGGCCCACGGCATCCATAGGGTGTGAAAGGCAGACGCCAGGGCCCAGGACATCCATAGGTATGGGAAGCAGGCAACAGGACCAGGGCATCCATGGGATGCAGGGGCAGACAGCAAATCAAGGGTATTCATGAGGTGTGGGAGGCAGGCAACAGGACCAGGGCATCCAAGGGGTATAAGGACAAACAATGGACTAAGGCTTTTCCTAGCCCAAGTCCCCGTGTGCAAAGACCTAGGGCTTATTTTTACATGTTGTAAAAGGTGTGAATATTTCTCAGTGTTCTGAAATGAAATTATGCGTTAAATGGTGTTTTGTCCTCACATAGAATGTTCTGTTGAGGAGCCAGCTTTGTGGTGTATAAATTAAACTGCTTCATCTGCATATGGCTTCTCCTCGGGATGCTAAGGACCTATCATTAACTCTTTGAAGACCAATGTCACAGTTCTTAAAGTATTGTTGCATTTCTTTGTCTTTTCAAAATCTTCATAAGTCATCCTGACTTCATGAGTGACCCTGTTGTCAGAGCTTCTTTGTCAAGTAATTATTTTCTAAATTGTTTTATTTCTAATGCTGTCTCAAAGGAATCTAGTCTCAAAATTCTCTTTGGATATTTTAAAATGTCACTTTTTTTTCTATTTTAAATTTTTTAAAGGCAAATGGCTTCAAGATTTTGTGGAAATAGTCATCGTCTTCATTTCATTCTCCTTTACTCGTGGCATTGGGCACTGTACAGAAGGCTGGAAGCCGAAGCCTGTAGATCATTTAAATTGCTTTGATGCTGCTTTTGCTCCTGCCTTGTTTAGGTGTCTTTACACAAAGTTACCATAGTATCCTAAACCATTTCAAAAAACGTTTTAAGGTAAAAGTATGGGGTTTATTCGAAATCTTCCCAAAAGGCATATTTTAATCTACAAAGCAGGTCTGCCAGGTACATGCCAAGTTTCTGCATGGCACAGAGAAGCGTGCCTGTGGGGGTTGCAGATGATAAAGCTTCTTGTTTATGCTCATTCCAGATTGACTATAGAGTTCGGAAGATGTTTTCTTTTCTTCTCCTTTCTTCTCTTTTCTCCCTCTCCCCCTTCTTTCTTTTTTAGTATCTAAAACCTGGGAAAACACATACCTTAAAAATAAAACATTTATGGAAGGGCCTTGCTATACTAGAGTCCACATGTGACAGTAACATACTTGGAAAACTCATGGATGTTATTTGTTCGAGAACCGCAGGCTGCAGGAAAGCGAGGAGGAGTCCATAGGCTGCCACATGGCAATGGCACAGACAGCTGGCATCTCTCCCCAGTTCTGGAGGGAAGTCTTATTTGCTACTTATTTGTTGTTGTGATAACACCCTGACAACTTAGGGAATAGGGTTCACAGAACAGAGTTCATGTTGCTAAATATTGTTTCTGTGATCTCTATCTGTGTTGTTATATGTAAGTACAATTCCAATATGTATATTGGTGAATAAAATTCTACTGAATGAATATATGCAATTTACTTTTTTATTATTCTAGTTTTGGCTTTCAAAATGCTTTTAGTCTTGGGGATTATACATGGTGATCCTGTGGAAATTCTTGTGTGCCTCTCTTTATATATGAATGTGATATATATATATATATATATATATATATACACACACATATATATATCTCCAGCACTGGACATGCTACTTCATAGATAATGTTTGTTCCAGTGGAGAGAGAGTGTCAGACTGGTTGCAGTTCTTGCACCAACTTAAACTTCTTGGATACTTGGGACTGAATCCAGGGCCTTTCTTTTCATAGGCAACTCCTCAACCAATTTACGTTTCCACCATCAGTGTGCCAGGGTTCAAACTCTTTGGCAACATTACCAACATTTAAATATTCAGTTCTTTTAACTTTAGACACCCTGGAAAGTGTTCTCTTTAGTTTTCATTTTCTTGCTAGCGAATGAATCTCAGTACCTTTTCATGTGTTGATTTGTCAGCTAAATAATCTTCATAGACAAGAGCTTGCTCAGCTGTTTGCCCATCTTGTGTAGTCTATGATTTCTTTCCAAGTTACAGAAAAATATCTATTCATCTATCTGTCTGTATGTCTATTTATCTATTTATTTATCTATCTATTTCTGCTTGTAAGAACATCTTCTTAAAGATGGCATGAATGTCTCTTCTCATTCTGTTTTCTTTTCTCCTCATTTAACAGTATCTTCACATAAAGATCATAATAATTGTGACATAGTAATAACATAGGTTATCAGTGTTTCTTCTGTGTTCTGTGCTGTTTTGTATCCTGATAAAGGCATCTGTGGCCAAGATCATAAAGTTAATTTTTCATATTCTCTTCTAGAGTTCAGCTGTTTCAACAGTAGCAAACAATCACATATGATTTTGGCTATATTATATTAAATTAATTGAGATACGGCCAAAGAAAATAAAAGTTCAACTTCTTGTTCATACTAACTATGCATTTAATGGTTAAAAAACCATAGATAGAGGACCCTTCCATTGCAGAAAGTTCTTCTGCTCACATATGTTTAGAAACATCACCCCTTTGGCTTTTGTGGCTCTATATTGTTATTAGTCTTATGTAAGAGGATGATTAATTATGACCTTCTGTGACATGAAGGTCTTGGATCCTAGAACCCTGACTAGGGGCAGCAGAGTAATAAAGAATGGATATACAAACACATGTTCAGCAAAGTTGGTATCAGGTGCAAATTTTCTAACCTGCCACAACCTGGAGACTTGGGGTTTCTATTAGGTTGAGCAGAAGGGAGGGGTTGGCTAGTCTTAACGGGAGGTGTATGTAGTCTCGGGCTGTAAACATCAGAGAGGGAGGAGCTGTAGTTCATAGTCTTTGAACTATCAAAGACTAATTGTCCATAGCATACTTGTCCTTCTAAAAAAAAAAAAAAGTTTTGCCATTTCTCTTGAGTTTGGGCCATTTGGGTAATGGTTTTATGAATGAATTTTGCATGAGTCTGAGGCTTTGGAGTTCTCACTGTGGCAATGCCCCTGTCAACAATGATCCTTCACTCAGTAATTCACTCAGGATTTCACTCTCTCATGGCTCCCCACACTCCTTACAGGGGCCCTATGTAAACAAAACAGAAGCAAAATTGAGCTCATGTGTCTTTGTTAAAAACGATTCTACATTTTATTTTATTATTAAATTTATAGATGTAAACTAGAAGTTAAAGAACAGAGCCATGGCTCTCTTCTATCCCACCCTGTGGGCTTCAACAATGGACACAGGTAACAAAGAATGTTAGCAGGCAAGCAAGCAAGCTGGTGCTGAAGGCTCCTCCTCCAAACACTGCACGTTCTGCAGGACATAATCAGGGAGGTGCAGCTTCATGTGCTCTTCATGTGGCATGGAGCTGCCTGAGGTCTCCAAAGACAAGGTTGCACCCAAATTCATCAAGCAGAAACTAAGTGTGCAAGAAGAAGCAGGAGCTGTGTCCACGAGGAAATCTACCATCTGCGAGGACTAAGCACACCATGCCCATCCCGTCCCTCAATAAAGACTGTGCAGTAACATAATGATAATAATAACTCAGAAATTGAGAAATTATGGTGAAGTAGTGCCAGGAAGAATTAAAGCCATTTTCCTTTGGACTTGAGGCAAGTGATGATGTAATGAATAGCCGTCACATGGTAAGGATGTTGTGGGAAAACAAAATATGAGAATGTTAATTTTCTCATCTTTTACAGGAAGAAATCCAATGTTACCTTAAATAAATAAAGTAGAGAAGTTTGGATTTTGCATCTTTTGTGCATTTTCTATCACAAATTCTTTCAGCCTAGGAGGAAACTTTTAGGACACACCTCCGCTGTGAAGGAAACTGGGGAAGCCCATTCGTTAATCCAGCTTTGTTCATTCTCTGCTCCTATAAAAAATTCAGGCAAAAAAATACAATCTGATACTGAAAAATTAGATCATCACAGAGACTTTTCCATATTTTGACTCTTCTCTTCTTCCTGCCTGGATATTTCACTAATTTCTTCTTTATCCCCCAGTCCTTGACAAAGCACGGACTTGTGAAAGGGATCGGAGGAATTGGAGCAGAAGTCCAGATGACTGCTCAGTCAGAAGCAGCATGTAGAAACCGCAACGTTCTCCATCTCTTGCAGCACCACACTCTCAACAACAGTTCATTAAAATGGAAGAAGCAAAAACTTGCCCCAACTCAAGGTCATATGACTTCCTATGCTCTGTGCCATGAAAAACTGCAATCCTGCTCTGGTCTTGGGAGTAGCTGGGTTTTCAGATTTACACTGCTGTGCATAGACTCATACAGACTGTGTTCTTAATTTGAGCTGTAGTTTTTATTTGACATCCTGTTGGAGATTAATTATAATACTTCTTGCATATGATAAACATTTTTGCTGGTATTTTTCTTCTAAATAGTTAAAATATAGGAGAAAATGGGTGTTTTTGTAAGTTTGAAAATTCTTTATAATAGTCATAGCTGGTTAGAAGTAGTCATTACTTTGAAATGTAAGATTTTAAATCTTTAAGCCTGATATAGAAACTCCATAGCATATTGGTAAATAAAACAATTTGTATAGTAGAATTCTATAGCAGAAACAACTGCATCTGCATGGATGTCTGGAAGTGGGTACACCTTATGACTAATTTATAGCAGATCAGGTGTGAATCTAAATTATCAACAAAAGCAATGAGAGAAAGTTCTGTGACCTCAGTCTAAATACGTTTGAAATGTTGGTACGTCGGCTGATTAAAAATCAGTTAGAAATGTTTTCGTTGGGAAAAATAAAATAGTTATTTTTAGATTTCAATTAAAACTATCAGTTCTCAAAAGTATTGCATGAAATAACCTGCTGTTTACGTCCCACTTCCATTTACACGGGGAGACTGTGCAACTTTGCCAGTGAAAACAGCATCTCCGCAGGAGCAGGATGTCTCTTCACTTCCTTTGGTGAAAATTCTATGGAAAGTGTCATACCATTTTTATTACACACAGGGAGCAGTCTGAGACTCATATTTGATAATATTTGATAATATTATTTGTCAGTAAAGTGGTGTATGGGGTCCAGTAAGATGACTCAGCAGGTGCAGAAGCGTGCTGACAAGACTGTCAACTTGCATACAGTTGTCCTCTGACACTATATGATTGTTGTAGACCCACACACATGCATATACTTATTTACATACATACACAATACTAATAAAATATTAAAATCAGAAAATAGTACTATATCTAAAAATTCAGAGCTAGGATCCAGAAATAAAAGAGAACATATGACATTTGTCTTTCTGGGTTTGGGTTTTCCTGCATAATATACTATTTCCCAATTCCATTCATGTACTTGAAAATGTCATGATTCCAGTTTTCATTGCAGATGAATCAAATTTCATTGTACTCATGTAGCACATTTTTCACTGTTCTTCACATCTGTTCTTACAAACCTATCCAATTATTCATTGTTGGTGAGGTCATGTATCCTAGGGGGAACTTACTGCTGTTATTTCCATAGCCCATAAAATTTCTATCTGTATCCTAAATTCTTTTATACCCATAGATAAACATAGTTTTCTTCCCCTGTCTAAGACTCAGCTTTTTGCAGAAGATGGGACTATTACAGAGATCTACAAGTCAAAATACATACAGAAAAATGACCATGGTATGTCCAAACCCAACTGATAAATCTATAGTGTAACTCACAGACCTGAGCCTTAGTTCAGGGTACACTGAGCTAAGAGCCACACATGACAGCTAAGCTGCACCCATTAATTCTCAACAATATAGATACCTAAACTAGGCCTGCATAGTGAGAACTCAAGCTACCATGCCAAAATGGATGGGAGAAGTCTCATACGGCCCCAACTCTAACCCAATAGTTACAGGGAGTCAAGGGCTGCACCCAAGGGAGAATCCAGTTTCTCCTTGGACAGGCCTCCTGATAGGCTATCTAAAATCCAGATGACCAGCCCTAAACACATACATGTAAGCAGTTCTAAGTGTCAGACATATATACATATACATATACATATATACATATATANTTACTCATGTATGAAAGTCTCAAAAATTTTTAAAAATTTCAAATAGAAATGGAAATATAGATCACTGAATAGAAGAAAGAGTCCTTGACCCTTGTTTCCTGTGGCTTGAGAAAAATCAACCTATGTGAAGAATGTTTGTTTTTACCAGCATATAAGTATTATATTGGGAAGCTCCTGAGTATTAGAAACACACATCCACAAAGTTGTTCCAGTTTTATCATCTAAATGCATAAGTACAAGTATCATTCATTAAAATGGATTAAAGGATGGCTTTAAATAAAAACAAGTTCAATATCTTGACTGTAATAGTAAATACTTGTTTAATATGATATTCATACAATAATTGATGCAGGTGAGGTACTATTGTTCCTATGAAGTATATATTGGATTTTTTTTCTTCCATGTAGTCAGGGGTATACAGATTTGGGGGGCTGTGAGAAAACAAAATCTCTGGGAAGAAAGGCATTTATTAAAAACAGGAACACTGAGAGAGCAGCCAGTGAGAAAGAGAATTCTGGAGGTTGAATCAAGTTGATGGACCCAAAGACAAAGAAGGTTTCACAGACTCATCTCTCTGCTACACAATCCTAGATTAGTTCTCTCCTAACAATAAGATATAAATAAATCATGTCAACATTTTCAAACATGATAATGGGATTATTCAAATGTTGAATAAAGTGGAGACAGTAATGAGTTTGGGCATGTAGGTCATGGAGAGAAAAGCAATGTTTTCCTTCTGTTTTGTTGTGTTTGAAGGCATGTTCTTTAAAAATCCATTGAAATGAAGATTTATTGTTAAAAAAGGCCTTTGTAAGCACTTATCTGGCTTTGAAAGATCCTCGATGAATCCAACAACCAGATACCACAAAACAATCAAAGATCAGTTAATTAAATATACAAACCCATAATTTAGCAGATTTGAAGGACACTGTGTTTTGTTTTGTAACAGTCAATATTAATATAACCCAAGGAATTAATAAAATTATATATTAAAATAAATAAAACATCATTATTATTTTTTATATTACAGAAAATAGAAATAAAAAATAAAATTTGAAATCATAGTGATAAATTTAGTCTTCTGCTTTCAAGGTGACTGAACCAAATCAAAGATTTTGACATTCTAATGTCTTGGTTTTATTGCATGTCTTAGAAAAAGTGGTTGATTTCATTTTTTAAAAAATATATTTATTTATTTTACAAAACTATCTGTCCTCTTTTGATATACCAATCCCAGTTCCCACTCCCTCCCTTTTTTCTGTTCCCTTAACCTTCCCCACACCCCCCATCCACTCCTCGGAGAGGGTAAGATTTCCCGTGGGAAGTCAACAAAGTCTAGCACATTTCTTTGAGGCAGGACCAACGACCTCCCTACTATATATCTAGACTAAGCAAGATATTCATCCAAAGAGATTGGGTTCCAAAAAGCCAGTACAAGCAGTAGAGATAAATCCTGGTCTCACTGCCAGTGGCCCCATAGTCTGCCCCAGCCATACAACTGTCTCCCACATTCAGAGGACCTAGTGTGGTCCTATGCTGGTTCCCCTGCTGTCAGGCCAGAGTAGGTGAGTTCCCATTAGCTCAGGTCAGCGGTTTCAGTGAGTGTCCCCTTCATACTCTTGACCCCTTTGTTTATATTGCTCCTCCCTCTGACTGGACTTTGGGAGTTCAGCCTAGTTTTCTGCTGTAGATCTCTGCATTTGCTTCCATCAGTTGCTGGATGAAGGTTCTATGATGGCATTTAAGATAGTCATCAATCTGACTACAGGGCAAGGCCACTTTAGGCACCCTCTTGTCTATTGCTTACGGTCTTAGCTGGGGGTTGTCATCCTTGTAAATTTCCAGGAATTTCTCTAGTGCCAGGTTTCTTGCTAGCCCCATGATGGCTCCCTCAATCAAAATATCTCCTTGCTCTCCCTTTCTGTCCTTCCCCCATCTGATTGTATTTTAAATGCTTAAACATTTAACAAAATTCATAAAACGTATAAATATATACCCATGATTTACTAAATCTTTTTTTAATACTCTATTAAGTAAATCCATAGATTTCAGCATATTGAAAGTATAATTAGAGGCACAAATAGATATTTTTCTTGCCAAGGTTTAGTTCATTAAGAAAACAAGAACTAACTTACTTTTGCCATCATGAAAGGTATAGCTCACAAAGGACTGGTTAGGTGACGCACAGGCTTACAGAATAAACTACTCCTACAGAGGACCCTTGGTTACCAGCTCACAACTAACTGTGACTCCAGCTCCAGGGGGATAGCTGGTCTCTATGGGAACCTGTACTCATGTGCACATAGATAGACACACACACATTTTTTTTTAAAAAAATACATTTAGGTAAAACCCAGAAAACATCTTTGTATAAGTGAAGCCATTTTTATCTTCACAAAGAGGATGCTTACAGACACAAAAGGGCTCATGGACAGAGGGTTTTAAAGGAATAATGATTTTAAGGTTCAATATCACAATAGGTTAACTATAAATGATGCAATCAATTAGTTGAAGATATCAGAATAACTAGTAGAAGCAAATATTGATTGTTCTAAACAAGAAATGACCTCTGTGCCTGGGGTGGTATAGGTGCCTGTGACCCAAAGTGATCATTACACATCTTACACTGGTACTGAAATGTAACTTCATACCTCCTAAATATGCCCAAGTACCATGTATTAATACCAATGTGTTGTCCTAATGCTAAGGTTCTTGTTTTGACATGAACTCTGGCCACGATAAGATTATTATGAGGAAAACTGGATGAAGGGTGTATGGGAACTGCCAATACTAATTTTGAAACCTTGTGAATTTTTAATTATTTCAACATAAAGATGCTATAAAAATCTCTGTAGATCATAGTTATTTCCTCAGATCTAATTTTAGGCTGTCTCTGTGATGCAGGCAGGTGATTTTGTCATAGCTTCGGGGCCTTTCTAATGTTTTTTTTTTTTTACCTCATTTGAATGCTCTGTGAATTCCATACACAGATACTTAGTGAGTCTGCTAATCCAGGCTTATTAATTTTAAACTATTAACACGCTTAAACACATAATGAATATACCACAATCATAAATATTACAAAATATTTGTGCATGTTTATATATAGTGATTCTACTCTCTGCATGGTGCCATGATAAAAATTAGCTTTCGGCACCCTCCCAGGTTCTGAATCCATGTGTAGTACAGAGATTCTTGGCTATGAAAGGTGCTGCTTTCTTGTTGAGAAACAACTAATTGTTTTTCCTTACACTTAGAAAGAAAACATGACCCTTACAGTGCCTCAGCGACTAATAAAATTTGCCTAGTGTTGATGCTGGTGTCTTCTTATGTCCATGTCTATTTTTCTTTCTGCTTTTTTTTTTAGGACATACTCAGCACCTTCTTGCCCAGGAGACTATAGGTTGCTATACTCTTTGCTCAAGGAGGATAGCATAGCACAGCTCAGTTCCAAATAATGCATCAAGACAGAACCATCAGATTTCATAGAGAAAACTTGAATTAATATAAAAATATAAATTATTTTCAGCATTCCTAGAGCCTATTCAAAATCCTTTGATATACACATTGATGTGTGCATCTATGATCTTTCTAGAAAGACTGTTTCCAGGACATCGGAAATGAGCCATGCTTGGGAGAAAATAGAGGCATTATCATTTTGGAGAGCAGAAGTGGGCTTTGATGTAGTGAAGCAATTGTGGGTGGGTATTCCCCTCCCCTTTTCTACCTAGTCTATGCATATGGAGATGTAAAATATGTTCCCCTTGTTTCTGGACCTGAGATTGGAGGCTTTAAGTGCTGTTCACTTTGTGTTTTAAAAAAGTTTTATTGTATTTTAATATGTTTTTATTGAAATAGAATCACATCCTTTTCTCTTTCCTTTGCCTCTACCTAGTCCCTCCCAGTTACCCTCTTTTCAACCCTTCCCATGCTCTCCAACTCTCAAGCTGATAAGCTGATGATGGAATTATGGCTTTAATGATATGATTTAATGGTGTGGGTTATAGAACTCAAATGAAATGATTATTGAATTTTCGTTGTGACTCTCCCTTTTTTTCCACACAACATTTTGAAAACCTTAAGAAACACAGAAAATATGCCAAAACAAAGACAGTGAGAAAAACCAAAGGGATATGAACATGAATTTAAGCTTGAGGGTTAAACAGGTCTGGGTTGCACTTGCTAAAAGGCTGAAAAATAATTGGCTGGAACTTCTCCAAGGTCCAGTATTAAAGGGAAACTGCTACACATTTTCCTTTATTTCTAACATAAATCAAAGTCAGTGTGTTTCAATCCATGCTGTTTCTAGTAGAGAAAAGAGCAGGGAGATCTGAAAAAAGACAATAATAATAACAACACTAATAATGATGATGATAAATTATTAATTGCTATACTTTCTCATTCTTGTAGTGATGTTTAATCTCATTTCTGCTAATAAAGAGAAATGCCAACTCCGAGATTCAACTCCATGGTTGTGGGGGTGTGGATAGGAAGGACAACTTGAAAATGTATTCATATGTACCTTTAAGATAACCACATACATATCTTCCTTCCAGTCACCTCATTTCCTCCCTCTACCTATTTGAGTCTGCCCCTAGGACAAAAGACAGCAGAGCCAGTAAATATCATCTGTTTCTGTCTCATTGGCCAGTCATATTTTGTGCATCTGACTCAGCACAGTGCGGGCTGGGTGTCCAGGCTCTTCCTTAGGTTAGACAGACTTTCAGTGTGGCAGCTGTCCTGGCTAGTAATTCGAGGACCTGGGTAAGAACAGGTCTGAGAAGGTGGAGATGTTGAACTTCTCTGTGACCGGGGCAGCTCTGAGAGGTCAGCTTCTCTTCAGGTCCCCTGAAGAGGCCCTTTCTCAGAATTAAGCCGTAAGCGGAAGTGACTCATGCTTGTTAGAATCCACTCCTTGCTAATTTCTGAGAAAGACCTTAGTCTGTCCCAGCATTCTCCCTCATCAGATAAAGTGCTCAGGATATTGGATGGCTGAGATGGGGCTGTCACGATGAGGTCATGAGATTCATTCTGTCTATTTCGGAGACACGTTATTGTTAAGGAAAATGAGGCAGAGACCCAGATATATTTCCAATTCTATGAAGCTCTGAATCCGGCAATAAGAATAAACATGGACCCAAAGGGCAGTGCGATGTGAAGTAGAAGGTAACCCCCAAAGAATAAACCCAGGGGCTCAGACACAATGAACACAATGGAATTTTAGGAAAGGCCTCGTTTAGAAGCCACTTTTATTGAGTGTTATAGCATTTGGATATGTTTAAAGAATTCAACAGACACTCAGATTTTGGTGATGAGATGAATGACTAGGATAGGTAATGACCCCAGAAGGAAAAGCTGGATGTGATGAAGTGGAAATGTCTAGAAAGGGTGTGTGACGTAAGACGTCACAGAGGTGTGCCTGATGTCGAAGGTGGCTGAGTTTGGGTGAAGGATAGCAGCCTGGAACATTGCCCAAACTTTTAGCTTATTGCTAAACAACATTTGTAATTTGAAAGTCTAAAAATGAACTAAAGAGCACATATAAACCCTTGGGAAATAAGTTTATATAACTCTTGAATAAGAGTGAAGTTGAGGTGCAGGAAAGATGGCTCAGTTGTTAAAGATGCTTACTACTCTTGCAGAGGACTTGGTTCCAGTCCCAGCACTGAAGCCAAGGGGCTCACAACTATCTGTAACTTGAACTCAATTTCCTCTTCTGGCCTCTTTGGGCACCTGTACTCATGTGCATGTACCGCCACACAGACACACATAATTTAAAAATAAAATGCAAAGACTTTTAACAGAAAATGATTTAACATAAAAGATTGGTCATTATAGTAATACTAATATAGTATTGTGATATTTATTATACGCTGTGATGAGATTTGGTATGAGGTCAGAATTGCCCAGGTCTGTCTTTCCAGTGCCCCTACCTTTTGTAGGTACAGCCCCTACATCTAAGGAACATCTAATCACGGCATTGACTCACTAAAGAAGGGGCAATTGTGGAGGGTTTACTGAAAAAATAATGAACTTGGATGATTAGGATTAGAGAAAGTGGACAAGGCAAGGTGAAGCCCCAAGAACAATCCTGGCAATGCCGAAAAGCTGAGGGTAGAGCTGGTGAGGAAGACCAGTAAGAAACTGGCTTTCATAGAGGAATGTGTAGAACCAACCTGTAACCTGGGAGTAAAGCCATTCCAACCATTCCCCAAGCCCTCACTGTTCATCTCTTACTGGAATCACCCGCCATGTAAATGTCTCCTACCAGGGCAGGAGGTCCCTCATGCAGTCCTTATAGCTCAGCTTCTTGGAGCTCAGGGCAAAGCAGAGAACAGTGGAAAATGACTTTGTAGCAGTGAGCAGACTAAATCCAGCCCAGACATGAAAGGGCATACTTTATTTGTTCACAGGGTCTTGGAAGGACCCACTTTATTTACCTTGATGAGCATGCCTTTGTGAGGTGAATTTAGGATATCTGCCCAATATGAAATACACTAGGCCTTTTACCATTCTCCAGTGAATATAACCTTCATCCCGAGCAATCCTATCCTGTGAACAGTAATATCAGCCAGGAGGAGGTGACGCTCGCCTTTAATCCCAGCACTCAGGAGGGGAAGATAGGCAAATCTCTGTGAGATTGAGGGCAGCCTGGTCTACAAGAGATTGTTTCAGGACAGCTATGGCTGTTACACAGAGAAATCCTGTCTTGAAAAACAAAACAAAACAAACAAACAAACAAAAAGGAATGCCATTGTTTCCTCAGATTTGGGAACAGGTGTCTGTACAGTATCCATGTTTAGTTGAAAAGAAGCCGATTCCCGCATTACTTGTTAAGACTTTGTAAATCTATTTGCTCCTTTCTCTCAAATATGCCATTTGCACATCAAAACCTTCAAAAATTCCATGCTGCAAGAGGTTGGGAGTAAGACATGCCCATTCTTAGTTATAGGACCAGCTGTAAGTCAACAACCCGCCAGAGAAATACAGCCAGGTCCTTGTGTCTGACTTTACAGGAAGAGGCTGGGTACCGGCAAGGTTATTCTCTGTCCTGAAGACGCTTTTCTAGGAGAACAAAGGAAATGGAAGAGAGTTGTGAAAGCTTCTAGAAAGTGTCACTCATCTTCAGGGCTTCTAACTGGGTTAGAGCAAAAGAGCTAGACAGTTATAAAACAAAAAACCTTGCCTGGGAGAAAGACAGCTAGTCGGGATTAAATACCAATCAATTAAGGGTGCCGTCTCAAACACGGACTCTGTTTTTCAAGAAATGTTATAAAATTATCTTCAAAGTGAAGAAACTCCCTAGCTTGCCAGGCTGATTGGAATGAAAGCAATCGTGTTGGTTCCCATTCCCTCTACTTCCAGCGTCCTTCTCGGCCCACAGCCGGTATCCTCTCCGTGTGGGCAGCAGGCCAGGATAGTAGGGCACAGGACAGAGGCATCAAGAGTCACATATGAAAGAAACCAGTCTGAGGAGGAACACTGAAAACCCATTCTCACCAAGGTGTCACGTAAAATAGCATGCTCCAAAAAAGCCGCTAGCTTGCTGAACGTGGGCAAAGGCAGGTAATGTGCGAATGACCCATAAAGGGTCCTGATGCTGGAGGAGAACGGGGCGTTACAGGTTTCTACCCGTCCAGCTCACTACCCCACTTCCAACCTGAGAGTGTTGTTCCCTTTCTTAATGATCTGTCTGTATTTATGTCAACACTCATGTGTCCCTGGTCCAGTTCTTCCTTGTTGGAAGCAAGAACCCAGAAACCTCGGCATGTGCCCATTCTCTGGACACATTTTCACATATATGAAACCTACCTGGAAGAAGGCACAGGCTCCGGGACCCGGGAGACACAGCCTCACAAAGGCGCTCCCCTTCCCCTTCTTATGCAGAGCAGAGGCTCTAGTGACCCTTGACTTCTGTAGAAAACGATGTAGACAGTACACTGTGACAGTACGCTGGGGCAAGAGAGAGTATCATTTTAATGGAGGAGTGTGGAGTATGATGTGCTAACAAAACTTTGCAAACCTTGAGGATTATAAAGATGTCTTTCTTTTTCTCTGCTTGTCACTCTGATTTAAGGTTCAGACAGTTACTTGAGGGAACTGAGAAATGTTTCCCCCTTCAGTCTTCCAGAGTTGCAGTTAGCTGGGGTAAGAGAAAAGACATGACTACACAAAGAGCCTTCTGACCAGAGCTGCATTGGTGAGAAGCAGCCATGCAGAGTCAGGGGAAGGTGGTACTGTCCATGCCCGTGGGATAAGATAGATTGGTGAGCACCAGCCCATCTCAGGGTCCTGCACAAATCAGGATCATGGACTAAGCAGCATTGCTAGTACCTAGTACTGAATAGAACCAGGCCAGGGTTTTCATTTCTTTATCAAAACTAATATTTAACATATATTAACATCTGGATTTCCTTTAACAACACTGAGATGCCCTGAAGTCACAGAACTTAAATAGGAAAAGGTGCTTCGTGTGTACAGTTCAATGTGTTGACTGAGCTGACAGTTTAGCCAGACTTAAAATCTCTCCCCAGTGTACCCATCTTGGCTGATGGCTTGGTATTTGTGTAGAACATCTGTGAAAACTAGCAGAGCAGAGAACCAGGGACTTGGGGGCTCATCCCCAGAGTCAATTCTTTCCAAGGGATTTGAACATGATTCAGAGGGCTTTTGGAAGCCTGTGAAGTATCAACAGGATGGTGAACCCACACTTCTCATCTGGAATATGCCCATCCATGCAAAAAGGCAGAATGGGGCACGATGCATGCCAGAGTTTTACTTGTGGTTTAAATAAAAATATCGTGCATGCTGCTATTTATAACAACCAGAAAGGAAACTTAATTTTGTATAACCTTCTTTCTCAAGTTCTTCCAGATTGGACGTGATCAAATGAAGCCACCTTCTTTCAGAAGGGAACTTCAAAGGGATGTGTCTAGTGTGCAGGTCTGCTAGCTGTCTGCTCGTATCCACAGTAGGAGGGCTGGGTATGAATCTCATTAGCAGAAGAGCCCTTAGAAATCTCTGGTCCTGCTGCAAACCAAGAGCTACAGACATTTTCCAACAGGGACTTAATAGCAGAAATGACATTAGGTGAGTCTGAGCCTCGAAAAGAGGTAGCAGTGACTTCTGAATTACAGCTGAGGAAAAATCCTCTGAGCGTTCTGCTTCCTGCAGTGGTTAGATCTAGCTGAAAATGGACACCTGACAGGAAGCCTTTCCGTGTTGTCTCTCTTTTTCCTCCCACTCCTGCTGAATTCTGACTGATGAGGACAGCACTCTATTGCTATTAGTGTTTTAACTATCTGGAGGTTTGATTCAAGGCTCTACCCCATACATGTTCCATGCTGGAAGGGCTCCCCTCTCTCAGAGAAGCAGGAAACATTCATCGATAGGTTAGCAGGGTTTCTGTGAGAGCCTGCATCTGCAGTTAAGAGATTGGAAACCCCTAGCAGCCAGGACTCACAGAAAAATACCAGGCTGCTGTGTGACTGAGAAAGAGCAAAAAACTGAATGAGGGCTGGAGAGATGGCTCAGTGGTTAAGAGCATTGCCTGCTCTTCCAAAGGTCTTGAGTTCAATTCCCAGCAACCGCATGGTGGCTCACAACCATCTGTAATGAGGTCTGGTGCCCTCTTCTGGCCTGCAGGCATACACACAGACAGAATATTGTATACATAATAAATAATAAATTAATAAATATTAAAAAAAGAAAAACTGAATGCTGCAGGCTTTTCCTCAACACTCTTCCTCATTTTTCCTGCTTCCGCTTCAACATTGAGGGAAACTGGTGTGGGAGGATGGAGCAACATCCCTCATTGAGAACCTTTTCTGGTTTCGGCAGGTCTAACAGTCTCTTCCGATTTGTCATTACTCTCTTCATTTGTGTACTCACACCCACCTAATCAGGGACCACCTGAACTTTTATAGACCCAGGTTATAGCAGTCCAGTTCTTAGTAAGCTCTTGGCTCTGCTCAGGACCCTGGCAAGATGAAAGATTCCAAAGTAGGACTCATGGGACCATGGCGGAATAAAGATTGTGCCTGTTGCTTCAAGACTCATTGAGGAAAGGACCTTCAAAGACTTGCCTTTGAAATCTGCCAGCGTCAGCCGACTCCAAGACCTACCTTCATGACTTACTAGAGAGGTTCCTCCAAGGCCTGCTTTTGAAATGTACCGCCCCTGATACTCTCACCGATGACCTACTCCCCCTTTGACTTGTGTTTCAAAGAAAAGCTCTCAGTAGGAATCCTGAATGCCTGCCAAGGGCTTAGAGTGTAGCTTAACTGGAAACCTAACCTTTCTCCAAGTCCCTGGCTTGGCATGCCAAGACTTTTGCGAGTTCAGAGATGCAATACTTGCAACCTCTCTGTTGGCACCTCTGTGTCACCCCAAGTTCAGAAGCTCTGCTCTGTATTCTGGATTGTTATGCCTAAGCACTGATTTTCTGTTTTCTTTTCTGAGCTTTTTCCATTTGAATTATTACCTCTGCATGACAAGAAAAGTTTCCTTTGTTTTTTTTTTTTTTTTTCCAATTTATCTGCTTACTCCATTTTTTTTTGGAGGGAAGGCAAGACAAGAACTGGATTGATGCCACCATCTTATATCAGCTATAGTAGGACTCAGGCTTGGCCATAATCATTTGTGGGATCCCAGTGATTAGGTGCCCTGGTGTATGGGTCCCCCACTTTTTTACTTATAAGCCGAACAAGGTAGAATCTTCTACCCTTCATCCCAAATCCACCAGTTCATATTCATGGTGGTGATTAGTGGTTTCCACTTCTGGAACGAAGGAAATCATTACTTGAGTACCTGTAGGTCTGCCCATTAGTGGGTAATTAAGTTAGTCCCTTATGCCTCCTGAGAAAGACCAGCTTCAACTGTGTGCAATGTGCTGTGGAGAAATGGAGGGTGTAGCAGTTTGAATGAGAATGAGCCCTGGAGGCTCATATATTTCAATGTTTGTCCCACAGTTGGTAGAACTGTTTGGGAATGGACAAGAAGTCTGCCACTGTGGGTGGGCCGTGAGATTTTAGGTCCAGGACCTTTTCAGGTAGCTTTCTCCCCTCTCCCTTTGCCTTGTGGTTTTTTTCTAAACATATCAGCTCTCAGCACTGCTCCAGAACTAGGTTTGCTTGCCTGCCGCCTATGTTCCCTGCCATGATAGAAATGGAATCTACTACTTTCTGGAGCCATGAGCCCCAAATCAAATGTTTTCTTCCACAACTTGACTTGCTCATGCTGTCTATTCACAGCAATATAAAAATATTCCATCAAATACAGGAATGTGGTGATTTGGTTTTAACAAATGAAACTAAAATAATACTACAGCAATACTGGAGTTTGTAAGATTGGAAATTCTTCTGCCCATAGTAATGCTGGTAAGAATGACTTCTGGTTTAGGTATTGTGTATCATTTTCTGAATCAAGACATTCCATGCTGGAGAGAAGCTCATTAAGACTTGGGAAGTTAAAACAAATTAATAAGCTCAGGAAATAAACAATGTGCAAGTCTCAGGAAGTTCCTGAAACACAAGATTCAAAAGCACTCCCCACCCATACACACTCCTGAAAGCTACATAAGCTGTAAGGACTGATGAGAGAAGGAGACTTCTAATCTTCCTAAACTCTTCCAAGCAATGTGGAGGGCTTCAGGGATGCAGCTTCCATCAGCTGTCACTCATGCTGCTGTGAGCTCCTCGGAGATACAGTTACTTTTGAGTCAGCCATATCCCTACAAACAACTCCAGTAAAGTCAATGGACTTTGGTGGGATTGTTTCCCTGTTTTGTCATCAGTGTTTTGTCTGTAATAAATAGACATTTGTTCCTATCGCTCCACAGTCACGCAACACACATCTACAGTGGCCTGTCTCTGGAATTAATCCTGGGGCTAAAAAAACCATGTGCTTATAACAGATGAAAATAAAAATATATAGTAAGAATACAATAGATCATTTTTTGGACTGCTTTCTTTTAAAAATGAATATCATGAGGCAAAGAAAAAATAGTCCAGGAAGAGAGCAACTGATTTTAGAGAGGAAGAATCTGGAAAAAATATTTTTAGAAATACTTAAACCAAACTTTGTAAGGTCTTTCATCATCCAGACCTGTTTCATCTGTGAAGCTGCATATGCTGGTGTGTACATGTATATATGTTTGCACATGTGTGCATGCACACATCGTTCCAATAAAATTTCCCAGCTCTGCAGACATGCTCCCCCACTGACAGGAAGGGTGTCAACATCTGTCATTCCTTTGCACCAAGAGCAATAGAGCACATTGAAATAAAAAGAAAATGAAGCTTTCAATCAGCTCTGGGTAAAGGGTAAATGCCAAATAACTATATTTCTAAAATTGGAAACAGTACGTCTTCCAAGTGCTGAAAGGCTCACTCGCTCATAAATACAGGGATGCAGCTGGAACCAAGGGGCTCCTTAATGGTAAGTGCCTTTCAGAAAAGTGCCTGCTAGACCCTGGGCTAATTTAGCTTATTGCACCCTACATGGGTCTCAGTATAGGTCCAGTCTGGGGGTAGAAATTCGAAATGAAAACAGGAGGCTATACACTATGACTGTACAGAGAGTCTAGAAGTTGGAATTAACCTTTTGATACTAATAAAGATTGTATCTAAAATAATTTGAAATTTGGATTCTCCCCTTCTGCATCTTTGTAGAGCATGATCTGTGAGCCTTGGGCTTCAAGGACCTCATACAACTAGAAAACACCTTTGAGGAATTAATCTGTGTACTTGATTTTACTGTGTCTGGTTTTGTTTTCCTTTGCCAATTTATTTAGTCTCATTTCTCTGTGCTTTGTTAGCTCAGATAAATGGCCGGATAAACACAGCAGCTACGGGCAGCAGTGAGAGTGGTTGCTGTATAGGAATTCATGGAGTCCCTGAGGTTTGAAGGGAAGGAAGGTAAAGGCTACAGGAGAAATAGTAGCTGAGGTAGAGAGACTCAGAGCAAGAGGAGGGACAATGGGGCTACTTTCCTCAAAGACCTGGGTTAGAGCAGACAGGAGGAGTCATAGTCAATTTTGTCCTGAAGCATCCTACTGAGGAGCCGAGAGCCCAGACACGCGTGTTCCAGAAAGTCTAGGCAGCTACCCCACAGCTGATGCTAATCAAGTGTTTGAGAAAATAGGGGACAGCTTGACTGTAAACCAGGTGCGTCTAGAACCAAACACTGAATGCCTTTATCACCTCCCGAGTGTGCCTAATGCCAGGAGGCATAGTTTAGCCCTAAGGATTACGGTGATCGCATTTTTGCAGTATGGCTGTGACGAGGGACTGAGTAAAACTGGAGCTAGCATCCATAGAGTAGAAAGGCATATGCTTTTGTTGTTCTTGATTTTGTTCTGCGTGCCTGAGTTCGAGGGCAGGAATTCTTACTTCCTCTGTTTGATAGCCAATATTTCCCAAAGTAGCTGTTGGTTATTACTGTCTATTTGAAGCTGCTATAAGAAATGTCCCTGCCCACTCACACCTGAAGAGAAAATCCCCATAGGAGGTCCAAGAATACGGGGAGTTACAGGAGCTCTATTCTAATAGATGAGGCAGTGCCTTCTTCCCTTCTTGTGTTTACCATCGGTTAGGAGTACACATTCTAAGGGAATAATAAATCTCCTACCATCCCCATCCTGTGGCAGGAGGCAAAGCAATGTTTTAGTAACCTTGGACTCCACTTGGTGACAGTCAGGCACCAATAGTACCTATTTGAGAAATGGGCAGATTTAAGTCTTGATAACTGAATGATGTTTTTCTCTCCACTTCTGGGCCAAACCACAGTCAAATACCTCTCTATTATCTGTCTGTCTGTCTGTTTATTCACCCATCTGTCCACTGTCTTCTTGAGACTGGTTTATATTGCTTACTATAATAATTTCCTGTTATATATATTTTATAACAAACTTTTCTTTTCAATAAAAAAATATTAGAAAGAACTTTCAAATAAGAAAATATTACACAGTGAGATTTTTCTAGACCCAAAGGATAGTCATCTTGGTGAACTTCTGGACCAGTATAGCAGCTGTTCTGAAGCTGTGGAGTTTCAGACTGGGTCTTACACTTTTACTATCAAATTATATTTACATGCATTTATCTACTATAAAAATGAGAAAATTAATGGCAGGGTTAAAATAATAAAACAGATTTATATCCTTTGTGGTGATATTTTGTTTATGATCTAACAAATAAAGCTTGCCTGAGGATCAGAACATAAAGCTAGCCACACTAGCTAGCCATAGAGGTTACATGGTGGTGGCACACACCTTTAATAACAGCCCCTGGGAGACTAAGGCAGACAGATATTTGTGAGTCTAAGGTCACCCTGGGCTACATAAAACTGATCCACTCTAAAAGAGAAATAATTCACACACAAGGTGATCCAGCACTTGGGATCATGTGCCTTTAATCCCAATACTAGGGAGGTGGAGACAGCGGTGAAATGGCTGGGCAGAGACAGGAATGTAAGGCGGGAGGAGACAAAAGCTAGTCAGTTTGAGCAATCAGTCTAACCAGTCTGAAGATGCAGTCTGAGGATGCAGTCTGAGGACAGGACCACCCCTTTGCTATGAGCATTGGTAGAGGTAAGATTGAAGCAGCAATAGACATGGGTGCAAATATCTCTGATAGGGTATGGACTTCTCTAGAGTAAAATAGCCAGGTGGTAGTTCTAGTTTTAATATTTTGAGAAATTTCTAAACTGATACTTATTGATATTAACTTGCACCACAATCATCAGCAAATAAGGGTTCCTCTTTCTCTACAACCTCTCCAACATTTGCTGTCAGATTTCTTGATGATAACTATACAGAATTGGCTGAGGTGCTACCCCAAACTAGCTTTATTTTATTTCTACTTTGGCCAGTTTTCTTTCCTTTATGGCCTTTTCTTACCATTTTTTAAATGATATATTCTGATCATATTTTCCCATCCCCAACACTCCCCAGATTGTCCCCATCTCCCTACCTGCTCAATTCCATGCCCTTACTCTCTCTCTCTCTCTCTCTCTCTCTCTCTCTCTCTCTCTCTCTCTCTCTCTCTTTCTCTCTCTCTAACAGTCAATTATTTTAAAGTTCCCTAGTGCTCCAGGTATATCTCATTCCCTTGAGAGAATAAAGATTTGTATCATGCATTTGTGGAGCAGGCTTTTCCACTGAGAATTAGAGGTGGAATGGGTAACAAAGCTCTGCTCAAATTTTCATTCATTTTGAATTAAGAAATTTGAACAAAAATGAGTCATCATTAAATTACAGATGATAGAAAAACAGCACATGACCCTCTCATGAATTAATAAGGACACACATTTAGGAGAATAACAAAGTCAAAATAGTAAATTTACAATTCAGTGGTTATGAAACATATCAAACTGTTACCCACTTTATTTCATTCCTTTTGTGTGTCTGATATTTATTTGTCTTAACCAGTAAAGTCTGGTAAGATTGTGACATACCTAAGAAAAATGTAACAATAAAATCTTACAAAGAGAATATGAATAACTCTTGAAGTCCTTAATAATGTGTCTCTCTGGGAAATTGCAATTCAAATATTTTAAGGCAGAAGATTATTTCCAGCAAGTTTCATGTGGAGCCAATAAATACTATACACTCCCTACATCATCTCAACTATTTATATGGGTGACTTAAGTTTTTTATACTCTAGAGAGTTATATTGCTATAGCAGAAGGCAGCTGGAAGTTATAGGCTAACAATACTCTTAGATATGATGATAAGCATTTATTATTGCATTTATCACTTGCCCAGTATGGCTGAGTGCCTAATCTGTTCCAGTGTGGATGACCTGACTTTGTAGAGAAACATGTAAACAATACAGAAGCTCTCAAGAAGCGAGCAGTTATCACTTTTTCTCAGGATGGCTCTAGAAAGGGAAGCAAAGGTGGCTAAACTTTCCAAGTAAAGAAAATATGCCATGCCGTGAATGTATGTGGGAGAGAGACACTCAAACTGTGGTATCCAGACTCCAATGGCCCCCAGTGATTTTCAGTGATTTCATTCCCTTGTGAAGTAGCCTTTAACGGGGAAGCACGATTAGTTTAAGTCACCCATAGACTATTGTAGAAGTAGAAGTGCTGATGTGTTATTGGCAAGCTTCATCAGAGAGTAAGATTCTTTCTCTACTTTAGTATTATGGGTTACCTTCTGTAAAGGGAGTCAGTAACCATGTGATGGGGATGAGGAAACCATGAAGAGGCCCACAAGAAGAAATTATGAATTATCATCAACATCCACCAATTCCTTGCCAGGCATGAGAGGGGAGCATGAGGTTCAGTTGTTTAGTTCAAATTGAAGTTTAAATTACTGAAGGCCCAATTCACCTCCTACTGCAGTCAGAATTCAGTCAGATTCAGTCAGAATTCTGGAGCCATGATACTCCTAGGCCATAAATAAACACTATGGTGCTAAATTCTTATTTTAACATGAAATTTTAGAATTATCTGTTACTCAGATATGTAAGGAGCTAGTACAAATTATTTTAGTCTTTCAAACCCAATGGCATTTCTGTCCCCTTCCTCCCCAACAGTGGACCCAACAACCTACTGAAGTCAACTGTTTGACTAATTTGATGTTGCTTCTTGATTATTTCAGGGTAGACTCTGTGCTTTATGTCTATTAGATTGGACGAGCTTAGCATTTGAGACAATAAACTCGATAAAGTGCCACTCTCTTGGTGGAGGAGTATTAGATAATCTCTTGGAGAAGAGGACAGAACTTAAGGCAGAGGAAGGGAGGACCCTGCATGGCCTACTATCCTCTATGTAGCAACTCCCAATACACAGTTAATGAGCAAGAACTTGTCTATGATATGGAAGAATGATGAGCTGATAATTTTTGTTGGTGGCCACCTTTGATGCTTTCCATTAGAAGTTTAAAGACACATGTCCACCATGAGGATCATTATATGCAGGTGATTTTGTATAAGTCTGGTCCAGGACATCGATTAAAGCCACAAAGGAAGCTGGAAAGAGGAGCAGCCTTCCTCACAGTACCCTCCCAGGACCTCTGGCTCTTACACTCCGGACTACAGGCTTGAACTCCTGTCACATGCTGACTGAGCTCAACTGAAGCTCAATTATAATTTATGGATCATTTTGGTTGTCATAGGACATTATCATAAATGAAAGGCTTGGCCTTATTACAGCGCCTGCATTCATCCATCCTGAAAAAATGGACAGTCAGACACTAAGTGCCTGTTGGAAAAGCCATTCCCAAGCTGTGCAGGTGAATACTGCTTTCTGATTACTCCCAGATGGCATCTCTGGGGTGACATTACAATTTCTGTTCTCCATTTAGAGGAATAATTACCAGACACCCCATTATAGAATTTGCATATTTTAACCCAGTTTGTTTCAAGATTTTCTAACTTTATTGTGAGATTCAGATTTTTTCCTTTTTATTTTACTTTCTTACAATAATTATTCTCCCGTCAATTTTGTCTTTCTTAAAAGTATTTGCAAGTGCATCATTTAGTAAGTCACCAACTGCCTGGTTTGCAAGCATGAGGACCGAGTTTGGACCTGCTGCATGCAGGTAGAAACCATGCTGAATAATGTGCATGAGGAACCCAACCCAAGCAGGTCCTTGGAATTTTCTGGCTGGCCAGTTTATTAGAATTGGTGAGATTCAGGTTCAGTGAGAGAACTTGTCTCAAAAAATATGTCTCAAAAAAGTACCAGCTTGACTTTCCTGTGTTCAGTGAGCAATGCTTCTGCCTACTCTCTGCCTTATTTTTGAGATAAATTCTCTCATTGACCCTGAATGCCACTGAATCTGCTCAAGGTGGCCATAGAGAGCCTTCCCTCTACTGACTAGTGTCCACAGTACTGGAAGATCCTCTGCTTGCTAACAAAGAAGAAAGGAAAGGTGAACAACAACCTGCTAACACCATTTGACCTGCAGTGGTGGTCTGCCTGCAAAAGATATGTTGGTATAATAGTGACACAGAAGTTGTAGACTAACCAATCAAAATCTGATTGGATTTAAGGCCCACTCCACAAGAAGGAACCCTTCTGAGTTAAAACTGCTCAGAACTTCAGAGTAGATAGGCCATGGGTCTAGGGATAAATCAGACACCACTGTTTTGCTAAAGGAACACAGCAATACAATGAGTGCTAATGACCTTCTGTTAAATGTATTGATCAGTGTCTTGTTCAGCATGGGAACAAATACAGAAACTCACAACTGGATAATGTACATAGAGTGAGAGACTTTGGAACCCTCAGTTCTAAACAGGATGTCTTCATCAAATCACTCTCCTTGGGGAATGGGGAACTCTGAGGAGAAGGAGGAAGAAAGGCTGTAGCATCTGTGGGGATGGAGGACACCAAGGTAACAAGGCCTTGCACCCACAGCAGGACTGTCTCACACATGAACTCACAGAGTGATAGCACACGCAGGGCCTGCATAGGTCTAAGCCAGATGGGGTCCCAGTGCTAAGAGGGGGTGGCGAGTAGATAAGAGCTCCCATCCCTAACCCAGAAGCTACCTCCCGCAGACAACCACTCACAAACGAAAAGTTAGTTTTCTCCCATGGTGTCTCACTGGGTACACAAACCACACTCAAGGGCAGGACCCGGGCGCAGCAGTAGATCACAACACAAAATAAACTCGCTGCAATTTTTGAAGGATTTCTGTCTCAGAACGCCTTGGCTGGCACTGTTTTTTCCTCATAGGTCTTGTGCTTATGTGTCATATTTCCCAGTTTTGTGCTTTTATGAAATTTTTGAGTGTGTGAATATACGTGCTTTTTCATCTCTTGCTTGTTTGTCCTATTCACGTTTGTTTGTTTTTATTTTATCTTATTTTTATTATTTATCTTTTTAGGTGCCTTTTGTTTGCTAATGAGAGAGGAAGAAAAGGCATAGATTTGGGTGGGTGGGGAGGTGGGTAGGCTCTGGGAGGATTGGTAGAAAAGAAGCAGTAATCAGGATACATTGTATGAAGAAAGTCTATTTTTATTAAAACAAAGATTAATAAGGTGAATGACCAGAGAGTATGGGGCCTCAGGCCTGTGGCTTCTGAAGGACCAGAGAGAAGCAGAAAAGCCATTCTCCAGATCTAGCAGGTCAATAGAGCTTGGGGAATTGGGACCTTGAGTTCCAGTGTGACCACAGACCACTGGGCAGCAAGACCTCTGGCTTCTGCATATCCACATAGCATCTTGAGACCAAGACTCCAGCCCAGTGGCCTCCGAGGTAAGTGTACAACCCAAGAATGTGCTGCCATGTTCCTAGGGTCTCTTGAAAAGCTGGAACTTTGATTTCAGTAGTTTCCAAGGTCAGTGGTGGTGTGCGGCTTTGATTTCTGAGGTACTAATAGTTACTGCAGGACCCAAATCTATACTAATTTAAACTTAGGTGGTCTCATGTATGTTGAACACATAACTCTAATCACATACCCCAGATAGCAGAATGACTTAGTGGGTCTGTTTGGCGCCCTGCCTTCAGCAGGTTCACAGACTTGAAAAGGTGGCCAAGCACTTGGCTTCATCTGGTTTCAGCGGTGTTCAGTGTGCAGTCCAACCTTTGATTCTCCTGGAAGACAGCCAGAGAAAGATATTTGGCAATCAACATGGAGTCTCTTTAGGTCCCATGCAGCTATCCCTCTAAGAAGAGTCACAGAAACAAATACCCCAATAGGCTGAGAAGAATGGGAGGTCAAAACTGAAAGGAAAACCCACTCTAAGAGATGCATAAAACATGATGAGGAATAAAACTATGACATAAGCACCACCATGACCAACCAACTCGCTAGGGAATCCAGAGCTATAAGCACAGCTTAAATGATAGAAAGAATTCAGTTTTTTTTTTAATAAGGGAATTGATAGTTATGCAGAAGATCAAACAAAAAAAATGTATGAATTAGGGAACTCTTCCCAAAACATTGACAAAAGTCTCAAGTGGATGTAAGAGTCAGTAGGTTGAAGCCAAAAGTCCAAAATATTTGAGTAAATATTTTTTCGGTGAAAATGAAATACTGAATAGCAATAAAGCAGAAGTATGTAAAATAGACATGACCACTCAAATTAAATCCACAATAGACACCAGCATTGGCAGACAAGTTCATATAGAAGAGCGGTTCTTAGCCTTCCCAATGCAGCAACGCTTTAGTACAGTTCCTCATGTTGTGGTGACCTCCAACCATATGCCATTTCTACTGCAGAACTGTAATTTTCCTACTGTTTTGAATTGTAAATTATATGTAATTTCACATTATGTGTAAGGTAAATCCTAATATTTACATTACAAAGTAAATGTCTGATATGCAACTCCAAGGGGTCTCCACCCACAGGTAGAGGAACAAATTTCATACATGGAGGACAAAGCTGAGACAGCAATGCAATCAGATGTATGGAAGGAACAATTAGGGAACATGGTTGATATTTCCAAGTCTGGGACACATTCAAAAGGCAAATACATTTAAAAATTAGGTTGTATTCTCAAAACCTGAGAATTAGTGGCATAGAAGAAGGAACAGAGGTGAAGAGGTAAAATTGAATGGAAAAGACACATTATTTAATAAAATTAATGTGGAAACCTCTCAAAATTTATAGAAAGTGGTAGGCACTAAATCACAAGAGGCATATAGAACTCTCGACAGAAATGCTTCATGATGTATAGTCAGGCTATCAAAAGTACTAAGCAAAGAAATAATACTAAACGCAGCAGAAGGAAATCATCCACTCACATTCAAAGACAGAAACATCAAAATTACCCCTATACTTTACATTGTCAACCACAGAAGCCAGAAGGACATGGAAGGAACTGTCTCAAGCTTTGAAAGTAAATAACAGTGAACCAAGAATCCTGTGTTTCAACATTGATGGATAAATAAAGGTTTTCCAAGGTAAACACAAATCAAGGCAATTCATGACAATCAACTCATTATGGAAGAAAGTCCTTAATGGAGTATGTCACAATGAGGAAGAAGGAAGATAGCCGCTTTGATCTGAGTACAAGAGAGTGTATACTCCGTGAAAACAACAGATAAACAAACTACACATGGGAAGCAAATAGGCATGTCTAAAGCAGAAACTCATCAAACCTCAAAACAGGTGTAGGAAGAGTAACGCCAGCAACGCAGCCAAACAGAAGATGCTGTAACAAGTCCCTGTGAAACAGAAAACTCCTCTTTGTAATGAAGTGAAATGTCAGTGGTTCCAACTCAACACCAGAATAATGGAGATTAATGCACTAGATTAAAAACTGAGCCCAAAACTGTGCTGTCTCCAAGAAACACACTTAGCTAGCAAAGATATTCAAAATCTCAGTAACAAAAGGTTGAATAACCACCTTGCAAATCAAACATGAAAGAAATAGGAGCAACTCTCCTGACATCAGGCAATTAGACTGCATACTAAGTAGAAGAGGCTACTAACAGCAGGAGCAGTTACTCTGGAAGATATAACAGTGCAAACATAAGCCCTGAATATGGGAGCCAGTGACTTCATAAAACAATCACGGAGACCACATAGTTCCTGATACACGACTGGGAGACATCAATACTCCACTCCCACATGTGTCTTCCTTATATGTCCACTTTTATATTCTTCCAAACTAGAGGTGAGTAAAGAAACTTCAGACCTGAAAATTTAACTAGACATGGTGCGCGTGCGCACACACACACACACACACACACACACACACACACACACCTCTATATATCTATTTCTCTCTTTCTCTCCGTATAGATATAGATATATTTCTACTCAAAAAAACAAAGAATACCCACTTTTCTCAGTAGTTTATGGCCCCTCTTCAAAACTGATTATATCACAGGACACAAATCAAGTACCAACAAATATTTCTTTTTAAATATTTATTTATTTATTTATTTATTTATTTATTTATTATGTATACATTATTCTGTCTGTGTGTATGACAGCAGGCCAGAAGAGGGCACCAGACCTCATTACAGATGGGTGTGAGCCACCATGTGGTTGTTGGGAATTGAACTCAGGACCTTTGGAAGAACAGGAAATGCTCTTAATCTCTGAACCATCTCTCCAGCCCACCAACAAATATTTTAAAAAGCTAAGATGATACATTGTGTCACATAAGAAGACACTGCAATATATCTAGAAATCAACAATAAGAGAAAGTACAGAAATAGTTGGAAACAAAGTGATACATTTTCAAAAGAACAGTGGGCCATCTAAGAAATTATAGAAGAAATTAAAAACTTCTAGAAACAAATGGCAATGGGAATGCAACCTATAAGAAGCTCTTGAATACAAAGGCACTGTAGAAAATTCAAAACTATTAGTGTTCATATTAAATAGTCAAAGGTATACCAAATAAAAATCCTGATGAAGGACTTTAAATCTCTTGGAAAGCAAAAGACAGCAAATCCCCCAAATTGATGAGATGGCTAGAAATTAAAATAAGGGAAGAAATAAAGAAATTTGGATAAAAACTATGTACAAACCCAATCACAGTGTTGGTTCTTTGAAAGAGTTACAGTTGACAAACTTGGCCCACCAGTTACTTCTAGACTTGTGAATCCAAGAAAACCAAAACAGCTCCACCTCAAGTCACTACACTAGAAGGAGAGGGGTAAATTCACACACATGCCCTATGGTTCTGTCCTGTGGACAGAGGCAAACTTGAGGAGGTGAAAGTGATATCTGGGCCTGGGTTGCAGCCAGGGCTCATGTTTGGGCTCATGGCTCTGCTGTAACCTCAGTCTGTACTAATGTTCCTACCTCCAGACCCCACCCAAGGACTGTATAGAATTGTCTCTGCCCTCTGACTGGATACAGCACTATAGAGAACTACTATTGCCCTTTACCAGCTGAAGAACTCAGGAGAGAGGGTGCGACATCTTACCTCAGCAGTACAGTAGAGCTGACCCTGTTTGCAGGGGCAAGGGATATCTGGCATTGAGGGCATGGAAAAGGTCATGCTTGCCATGAGGGAAGGAATAGATGCCTCCTTTTACTCCTCACCACCTGCGTCAGGTGAGGGACCTGGCCCAACTTTTCATCCGCTGCAGCACTCAGGAGAATGGGTTCTCTGTATCTTTTGGGGGCAGTATAATAGAGTTGATCCTGAGGACAGGGGCATGGGTGAGCCTGCCCTGAGTGTGTGAGAGGGGCATAGCTGGTGCCTCCTTATTTGGCCAAGGAATGCTGGTGGGGATGATGTGGAAAGATGCCCTCCCCTTTGCCCTCACTGCCTCCATCTGGTGAGGAATCTGTTCGGGCAGCACAACAGAGCTGACCCTGTTGACGTGGATACAGCTGAAGCAGGCCAGGAATGTAAACAAGGGAGACCTGGTCTGTCTTCCATTTGCCATATGGCAGCATAGATGGGGGAGAGATGCCCCCCATCAACACCTGAGGTAAGGAGGACATCTGGTCCTGATGTCAGAAAGGCAGGAATATTGTCCTTGCTCCTCCCATTCTAACTGCAATATTCAGGACGAAGACCTTGCACCTCATGTGCAAGATAGAGTCAATGCCATTGGGGGAGGTGTTGGGGAGTCAGCCTCGAAGTTGTGAGGATGGAAGAGCTGTCACGTGGTGACATGTGTCGGGAAGGGATGCCCACCCATAAACACCTGAGGCAGGGGAAGAGCTGGACTGGAGGAGGACAAATGGGTAGGAGTGCTGCCCCCACCTGCCACAAGCTGCAATATGCAGGAGAACAGGCCCTGTACCTCACCTGGGCAGCACAACAGAGCCAATCTTTTGGTGGAGGTGTGGGTGAGCCATCCCCAAAGTTGTTAGCATAGGAGGACTGTACTCATTACTGACCTTTCATGTGGTGACGTGGGTGGGAGAGAGACTCCCCCTCCCTCACCCATCAATGCCTGAGACAGGTGGGAGCGTTGGTCCTTAGGTCATAAGACCAGGAGAGCTAGTCCTGCCCTGTAGGCAGACTTTTCTGCCCACTAGTTCCCAAATAACCAACATGGAGACTTAATATGTTATAAATGCTCAATTACTAGCTTATGCTTATTACTAGCTAACCCTTACAACTTAAAACAACCAATTTATATTAATCTACATCTTGCCATGTGACATTACCTCTCTTTCATCTTGTTTCTCCTGTTTCCTTTCTGTATCTCTCTGGTGACTCTCCTGATGCTGTCCTTCTCCCCAGTGTCCTTATTCTGGTTTCCCCGCACACCCTTATCCTGTCCAGCTGTTGGCCATTTGGCTTCTTTGTTAAGTCAGACACAATGTAATTTACACACAGTACAGAAGGATAATTCCACAGCACTGTCCTTCGTCTGCTGCAGCACTGGGGAGAGTGGTCCCTATGCCATGCCTGTGCAACACAATAGATTGGACCCTAAAGGTGTAAGTATGGGAGATCTGACCTTGAGGCCATGAAAGCTGGAAGACTTCACCCCCTCCATCTCCACAAAGGGTGAACTAGCCAAGGCAATTTAGGAAAGATGGTGGGTTGACTGACCCTGCAACTCTCCAGGCCCAGAACCAGGGTAATTTTTTGGCCTACCCCAATATCCACTCCATCTGTGATCTGCTGGAGGAGGTGAAGGGACCAGTCCTGCAGACTCCAAGCTGCAGGATCTCCATGACACAGGGCAACAACAGGATATCCAAGAGAAGTCCCAGTGAGGGCCTGGCATCGGTTGTGTGGCAGAAACCACCATGCCAGTGACTCTTTGCAATGAACGACTGCAAGTAAAAAATATGGTCAAAAAGGTTTACTGTGTGATTCACTGTGTCACACTACAGCTTCCACAATGAGACCCCCCATTTTTTTTCTTTTCTTTTTTCTCTTAAATTTCATTTGTAATGGGGGACTGCAAGGGCAGAGGACAGATAATGCAGGCATGGAAAATGAATGGGATCCAGGTGCATTACTTGAAAAATATGAAGATTAAATAAAAAAGCAAAAAATAAAACATTAACAAACTCTTAACAAATCTGACAAAATAGAGAAGACACAACTAACAAAATTAGATTTTAAAGATGTGTCATAACAGCAGGATTTAATGAAATACAGACCATTATTACCATAAAATCTTATATTCTCAAAAGCTGGATAATTCCCGCCATAGAAGAATTTCTAATTGTATACCATATACCAAAATTAAACCCAGAAGACATAAATAGCTTAAATAGAACCATTAGAAGTAATGAGATCAAAACTGTAATCAAAAGCTTTGCCTCATGGGAAAGCCCAGAAGGAGACAGAGTGCTGAATTCTATCAAAATTTCAGGAAAGATCTCATCCAATTCTTCTTAACTTCTTCTATAAATCATAGAGTGACAGAAATGCTCTGAAATTTGTTCTGTTAAACCTGTATTTTTCATAACCAAACTAGTCAAACTCATGACAATGAGAAAAAAGCTGCAGACTAGTTTATTGATGAACATAGATATAAAAATTCTCAGCAAAATAATTGAAAACCAAAATCAGGAACTCATTCAGAAAATTATATTTTATGACCAGGTGACCTTCATCCCAGGAAGGCAAAGCTGTTTCAGCATACCTAATTCAATTAATGTAATAAACCATATAAATAAACTAAAGGAGAGAAATCACATAATTATTTCAGTTAATACTGAAAGGGCTCTTGACAGAATTTAAAATGTCTTCATGATAAAGTCACAAAGATGTCTAGAATAGGTGGTGTATACATCTAAATATTAAAGGTAATATGCAGCAAGCTTTTAGCCAAGATCACATCAACCTGAAACAAACTGATATCATTTCCTCTGAAATCAGGAATGAGACAAGGGTGCTTACTCACTGCTCCCTTATTTGAAAGAGTGTGAAAAGTCTTAGTTACAGCAATCAGATGAGACAAAGATATAAAAGAGTTAAAAATGTGAAAGAAAAAAGTTCAGTTCATCCATATTTGCAAAAGATGATTTTTTTTAAATCAAAGATTCCATGGAGACTACTAGAAAACTCTTGGATCTAATTAACATGTACAGTTGAGTTTTGAGACACAGAATCAATGTTTTCAAAAGTGCAGTAGCATATATATATATATAGACAATGTACTCTTAAAGAAATAATTCGGGAAATTATACTATTAAAAATCTCCAAAAATCATGCATATGAAACATACCAAACCAAAGAGAATGAACTCTGCAGTAAAAACTTGAAGACATTGAAAAACATTGAAGAACTTCTATGCTCCTGGATTGGCAAAAATACTAATATGAAAAGAACTAGACTACCAAATTTAATCAAAAACTTGATGCAGCAGCTATAAAAATTCTGATGTCATATTTCACAAGTTTAGGAAAAAAGAAAAACCAATCAAGAATCCATATAGAACAACAACAACAAAAAAATCACAAACAGCCAAAGCAGTCTTAAGTCTTAAGGAGGAAGTTCATTAATAGAAGCATTCTAATACTTGACCTCAAATTATACTACAGCACTATAACGATTTGTAATGGCAGAATTGACCCCACCCGTGTGTGTGTGTGTGTGTGGGTGCATGTGTGTGTGTGCATGTATGTGTATGATGAAAAATCAGTGGACTGGACTAGACAAGAGGACCAAGGACAAAAGTGACAAAACTATACCCACTTAAATTTTGACACAGGAGACAAAACAAAAAAAAAGAAATCTAATTCAACCAATGGTACTGACAAAATGGGAAATCTACCTTCAGAAGAATAAATTGGATTTATCTTTCATCTTGTATAAGGATCCATTCAAAATGGATGAAAATTCTTAATTTTAACCTAGAAACCTTGACACTCCTAGAACAAGACTTGAGGAGTATTAGTCAAGACACTGGGGCAGGCAATAAATTTCTGAATGGAAATGGAAAGCACGTAGCACAGGAACCAGCCCTGATTATCAATAGTACATGAAATAAAACTTTCAACATAGAGAAGAAAACTATGTGCAGAGCACACAGCCCACAGAAGGGGGAAAATCTCTACCAGCTACGCTTCAGACAGGGGATGGCATCCAGAACTTACAAAGAACTGAGGAATTAAATATCAAAGATAAAATCAAAGATAAATGAGCTAATAATAAATGTTGGATATACATTTTTAAAAGAAAGTCACACATATCTAATAACTGTTTTTAAATGTATTCAATATTTCTAGCCACTAGAAGAATGAAAATTAAAACTACTTTGAGATATCACCTAGACTGTCATCAAGAATTCTAACAGAAAGTATTGGGGAGGATGTAGAGAAACAGGAAAGAGGAACTCTATTTACTTCTGCTGAGAGTGCAAATTAATACAGCCATTCTAGAAATCAATTTGGATATTCCTCAAAAAAAATAAAGTAAAATTAGAACTGCAATATAACCCAGCTATTTTTCCCCCTGGACATGTGCCTAGGGACCTCTGTACCTACTACAGAGATACGTGTACTCCATGTTTATTGCTGTTTTATTTACTATAATGAGAAAATGGTACCAACCTAGTTGTCCACCATGGATGACTTGTTGGTTTTGACCAGCACAGTGGTTGAACCTGAAATGACTGCTGTTTCAGCTAGTATTGCAGCTCCTCGGCTACAGGCCCACTTCTCAAGCAGCAGCTGGGCAGGACTTTTACATGCCACCAGATCTGCCTTCTGCTGCTGCCACCAAATATAGTTTTTAATTAAAGATCTAGGGTTTTATTTACCAATAAAGATTCAGAAGTCAGAGGTTGGGGTGAAAACCTGCTAGCTCAAAGAGGCTGAGGAGCAACTAGATGATCTTCCCTCTTTGCCAGTGTGTCAGAAAGAGAGTGTCCTTCTGCTCCACCAAACCAAGAAAGATTCCCCTCCTGCTTCCTGTGTGTCTCTCTATCCATCTTCCAGATTCCCTCTGACTCTCTGTGATTACTTTCTATCAATTAGTTGCTGACTCTGTCCCTTGACCCAAGGTTGATTTTATTTAATTAATGCAAAAACAAACTTGAGATTCACAGTCTGATCAGATAATCTATAGCAATGGTTAATGACAGACCATTTCATGTAGAAATTGGGATACTCTTACAGTCAAAAGTAAATGAAATTAAAAATTAGCAGGAAAATGGATGTACATAGGATTTATAATACTAAGACCACAAGAAAAGAAAAAAAAAGCATGTTGTCTCTCTTATTTGGGTTCTAGCCTTATATTGCGCATGCATATATGTATATATATTATGTGTATCACATATACAAACATTTAATACATATGTTTACATATATGAAGCAGATGTATAGGTAGGTACTATATAAGTTGTAGAAAAGAAAACAAGAAAGACTAAATGTTAGGTGATGCAGAAGGATGAAACTCGGGTAATGGATATAAGCAATAAAAGGTTACATAAAACTAGTTGGCTAGTTTTATCCTGTCATTGAATTTTTATATGTTGTTGTATATAAGTATAAAAATATAATTGATAGTGAACAAGTGAAGTCTTCCATGGGTCTTCCTGCGTGATATTGACTATTCTACCTGTGGAGATCATTGAGATGTACAGACCTTGGGTCTATAAAAAAACTTAATGTTCTTTTCATTTACAGGTTCTTTACAATACAGTTTTACTTATTAAAAAAAAATGGTAGTGTGGAAGGTGAGTATGAAAGACACCTGATGCCCACTTCTGGCCTCCACTTGTATATGCACACAATGTATATGCCTACCCACATGCAAACATGAACAAACACATGAACACCCACACACATATATAAAACATAGATAAGATATATAGATTAAATGATACCATATGTGTAGGGAAATATGTTACAGTTGTAGTGTTGCAGAGATAACCTGACTTTGTCGGGTAACCAGGCTATACTAGAGCCACAATAGGACAGCTCTGGAGGCTAGAGGGGCAACAGGTCAGCTCAGCCATGGAGGAATAGTGTCCTGACTATAGCGAAGCCAGGGTACCTAAAGCTGGGGTGGGGTGGGGATGGTTTTCCCCACAGGATATAGTGATCCTGCTCTTTTCCTGGAGAGAGGCTACAGCTGAGTTCTTCTCTGTTCCCTTAAGGGAGCATCGTAGCAGAACCATCTGCTCCTTCTTGGACCAAAGATGTTTCTTCTTTTGCTAAGGCCTTGCTGAAGGGGAAGCCGGTGCAGAAATGTAGCAATCTCTCTGGCTCCAGGGAAAAGTTGTTACTTTTTCTGCTCAGTCACGCTCAGCTCCGCTTAAGGAGCATCTTAGCAAGCAAGGTTCTTCTGTTCTGCTCTTTCTTTCTCAGGCTCCCTAGGGGAGCGTCACAGCAAGGTTTTTCATCTCAGTCCCCTAAGGGATATCCCAGCCAGGTTCTTCTAGTCTGCTCTGACTCCATGGCCAAACTGTGTTTCTTTCACTGGCTTTGTGACTCTAATCTTAGGACCAGGGCATATTTCTTTTACTGGCTCTGGTTCTAGGGACAAAGTGTGTTTCTTTGACACCAGTTTCAGAATCAGGGCACCTGTCTTTAGTTCTGGGTTCAGGGATAAATATGTTTTTCTCCTTGGCCCAGGTCTCAGATCCAAGGTGTGTTTCTTTTACTGACTCTGGGTTCAGTGTCAGGGTGCTCAATGATTGGTTGGTTTCCTGCTCAAGTTGCCCCCTTTATTCTACAATATGTAGATATTATACTAACTTAAAATAGCAGTTCTGATTTCACAGAGAAAAATTTAAGAAATTAGGCCTTTTAATAAGACTTGATAAATGATTTAAATATATTCACAAGCCCATGATTATTACTAAGTAGTTTTGCTGCTTCCAAAGCCTTACCTAACTGGGTTGGGGGTTGCATGCCCATATTCTGAACTACATAGACAGACTCAGGAGTATATAGCATAAGCCCAGGAGTCAGAGTCCAGAGTCCATTTCAGTAACAACTATCACAATGACAACCTTGTCTGTTGGCAGTTATATATGCTTTCTGGCATGTAGTCCCTTTACATACTTTCAGTTGTGCTAAGCATGTTCTAGGCAGCCTTATTTGCTGCAAGAGACAAAGGATAAGCATGGAAGAGCTCAGGTAAAAGAAGATTTCAAAATAATTTTTGTTCGATTATGTAAATAAGATATAATTACATCATCTACCCTTTCCTTTCTCTAACTCCTCTCATGTATCCCAAATTCTCTCTAAAATTTATAGCCCCATTTCTTTTATATATACATACAAGGCTCTATTTCAATAAGGAATACTTGAAGCATAAACTTATCTTTGCCATATGATTCAGGTTTGAAACTTATATGTATAAACCCCTGTTGTTTTTCTGAATGGAAAATAAGACCCTGACACAAAGTGGTCTCAAATGAATTATTCAGAAAAAGAAGTTTGATACAGGTTTACCTTCCACCAACTCAGCTTGTTTCTTGAAAGTGACAGGAGATTCAATATTAATCATATTTACAAAATATCTTGAGCGCAACATCTATATTATCATTTGATTAAATGACCAGAATCTCACTTGTCCAAACTGACTCATAACACAGATTCATTCATATTTCAGTTAATAAGTCCATATGAAGTTGGGTCCTATTTCAAACAAGTGGACAAAACCACAGGTATGAACTCCATTAACAGAAATGAGGTCTGTATAGATTATCTCATAAACCATCTCTTTTGCATATTAATGATGTTGTGGGTTAAATATGTGTCTAGAAATTTGCCACCATTAATGTGTTAGTGGAATTTATAAGTGGGACTTTGAAGATAGTTAGGATTAGATGAGGCCACAAGGGTGGGGGCTCTGTATTATATCATTAGTGGCCTTAACAGAACTGGCTTTGAACTAGGCCTTTTGTGTGGCATGTGATAGTATCTACCAGCTGATGAGGACCTCAACAGGTGCTGGTGCATAAATCTCTACCCAAGGAAATGCTTGCCTTATCTAATTCGTAATGGCTACACAACAATGATTTGTTTTTTTTTTTTTTTTATCTTTTCTTTGGAGTGAAGGATTAGTGAGTATGAAAGATAAACAGCATAAACTCAAGATAGAATATGTATATTATAATAGATGATAGTAACTTGTTCAACAAGAATTAAACACGGTTGCAATCTTCAAACAGTGTTTGATATTTCTGGCTCTATATATGCTGAGGTTATGAACTACGTGCAACAGATTGTGCTTTCTTTGAGTTTGCTTTTAGTAGATCCAGAGGAGGGAGGCAAAAGAATGGACAAATCCACAGAAGCTAAAGGTAACCCTAATGTGATACGTCGCCTAAAAACAATAAAATAGAACGTAGGAGAGCACAGTTAGTGGGAGTGGGCTGACAGGCTCCCCTCTCTGAGGTGAGGTTTGAGACATATTAGATAAAGCAGCAGAGACCTTCCCACGTAAAAATATGGGGAGCCTACAATTGGCCTCATAGTATGCGGTGGAGCTGCGGGGCAGATGAGGAGCCCAGTGGTACATGCCCGGCAGAAGGTGAGCTCCATAGCTGTGTCGGCTGTAGCAGTATGCGAACAAGGCATTGCCCAGAGAGGCTGGTAAGATATTTTTTTAATTTTAAGTTTTATATTTATTTTCTTTTGGAGGCTTGGGGAGGTTACAGAGTGAAGGGCAGTTATGGAAGGACAGGAATGAGTGGGGTTGGGTGCATGATGTGAATTTTCCAAGCAATCAATTAAAAAGAGAATATGTCAAAAAGAGAAAGTCATGTTCTATATATTTACTTCATTCCATTTAAAATAAACAGCTACAGAGTTGAAATTCTGTGTCCAGAATTGAGTTCTAGGCCTCTCTACCTTGTGTTTTGTGTGCGTTCATCTCTCCACAGCATCAGCACCATCATCACCATCAGCATCTTCATCTCCTGAAGGCAGTAGGTTTTAAATGTCAGAGAATTTTGACCTGCCACCACCCAAAAATTCTTACCAATGTGTGCAAAGACTTTCAGTTGTCGTGACTTGAGGGAAAGTGGAACCAAGAGCCTCAGCTGGGTCAAGGTCAAGTCTTTAGGTCCATTATGAAAGTCCACAATGCTAGGATGGCTCCTCATAGCGGACACTTATCCGTAGCAATGCTGTAATGCTGAATCACAGCATTACCCTAGAGCAGTGGTTCTCAGTCTGTGGATCATGATCCCTTGGTGGGTGGAGGGGCTGCATATCAGATATACTGCATATTGGATATTTACATTGTGATTCATAACTGTAGCAAAATTATAGTCATGAAGTAGCAATGGAATAAGCTTCTGGTTGGGGGTCACCATGACATGAGAACCTGGATAAAGGGTCACAGCTTTAGGAAAGTGGAAAGCCAATGCCCTAGGGTATGAGAGACACACAGTGAATATTCATCAGTCACTAATTTGAGAATGTGACTGAAGAGAAAAAAGTTCAGGGTCTGGGATATGGATTTGGAACAAACTTCATGAATTTTTGTCCTGAGGATGTCCATCCCCTTCATGATGTGACCTTCTCAGAAACCACAGAATGTTCATCTCTGGTCCTTATGCCATTTGAACCCTCTCTTCCATCTTCCCACCTCAAATTATAAACATCTACTAAGAAATGCCAAAATTTTCTTGCTAGGCAGAACAAGAGAAAAGTTTGGGCTTGAATCAGCAAGAGACATTGCCAATTGACAGTGTGGTCGCACACATCACTGCGTAGTCTCTCATCATCTTCCTTTCTTTACATATGGTGTTAGTCTGTGTCACCCTTTCAGAGTGCAGAGACACCGTAGACGTTTAATAAAGGCACATGCCCTTTAAAAGGCACCACATCTCCACCAGGACTTGTATATTATACCACATGACTTCTCTTGAGCAAAAGATATGTTGTGAAATGATTTCAATTTGTTCTCCAGACATATAGACATAAATCACTATTTTATTGACTTGAATCAGCAGACCATTCCTGGCCCGCAATAAAAGTTTTCCAGCATGAAAGCCTGTTTTTACTACAGACAGTTCTTTCATTTTCCAAAAACCATAAACCCAAACAATGACCTCTGACAGGCAATGAAATCTATAACATCACATGTGGAAGTTTTGATCTTTTTTTTACTGTGTTATCAATAAAACAAATAATTAGAAAAAGGAAGTATATGTTAAATATTGCCTGACTTAGCTTAGTGCCTTCCAAAAAAAAGAACCTGAGGAGAATATCAGTAGCTAATTTGAGAATGTGGTTGCAGCAAAAAAAAAAAAAAAAAAAAGGCCAGGGTCTGGGATATGGAATACGAACAAAGACCATCAGTCTTTGTCCAGAGGATGAGTGGATGATTGTCCCCTTCATAATGTGAACTTGTGAGAAACCATAAGATGTTCACCATAGTTTCTCTGTCTAAGAAACTGAGCAGTCGTGGACAATAGTCTCATCTGCCAGACACCATTGCTCAGGCTCCTCTGCACAGACCTTGCTTCCCTACAGTTAATTGTGAGTACTGCTGGCCCAGACCCCAAGCATAGGAGGCAACAGGAAGCAACAGCAGCATGTTAGGTTGTACCTGGAGGAAACTTGTTGGCACCTAAGGAGAACTTTGCTGTGTACCTACTGCGGTGGCTGTATGAGAAGCAAAGCCCAGGGGGTCTGAAGAGGTGAACAAAGCGTGTTTGAAACAAAATAACCTATGACACATTTAGGCTCTTTTTAGTTAGATTACCTGGCCACTTTTGCTCTCTCTAGTTGTAATAAGCACCATGACTGGAAGCAACTTTGGGAAGGATTTGTTTTGACCATATTGAAGGGAAGTTAGGTCAGGAACTCAAGTCAGGGACTTAGAAGTGTGGACCAAAGCAGAGGCCATGAAGGAGGGCTGCTTACTGGAATACTTCCTATGCTCGCTCAGCTTGCTTTCTTACAGAAACCAGAACCATCTGTCCTAGCGCAGCCGAGACAAAGTGGGCTGAGGCCTCCCACATCAAAACTAGGCTCCATAGACTCATCTACAGGTAATCTGAAGGAGGCAATCCTTCAATTCCGGTCGCCTCTTCCCAGAAAATTCCATCTGTGTCATGTCAAAATAAACAAACAAACAGAAAACAGAAAATCCCCAGTGCATATTATCCTTACATATATAGTGCACATAATGAATATAAAGATGTCTGACACATTTGACATATGCTCATAGAGAACTCTGTATTGTCACCATGCATTTGTATAGCTATATTGTGTCAAGCAAACTCAAAACAAATCAGCACATTGCCCTTACATATGTAGTGCATGTGATGAATATATAGAAGTCTGACACATTTCCTATACACTCACACATAACTCTGTATGTCACCGTTTATTTACTTATATGTATAGTACACACATACATGCATGTAATTGTAAGTATATAACAAATTCTTTCAAGTATGCTATTCACAATACGTGATATGATAATAGAGATCTTCAGCTCTCTTCTCAGCTATAACTTATCAGTGTGTATGAAGAGTTACTAAGCTCGTTTTTGCTTTTTTTTTTTTTTTTTAAGATGGTTTATGTAGCCCTGGCTGTCCTGGAACTTACTTTGTGGACCAGGCTAGCCTTTTTGTTGTTGTTGTTGTTGTTGAAAAAAATTTCTGCCTCCTCCCGCCTCCCATTTCCCTCCCCCTCCTCCCACTCCTCTCCCCCTGTCCCTACTTCTCTTCCCCTACTCCATTCCCCCTCCCTCTTGAATCTGAAGAGCAGTCTGGATTCTTTGCCCTGTGGGAAGTCCAAGGTCCTCCCCACTCCATCCAGGTCTAGGAAGGTGAGAATTCAAACAGGCTAGGTTCCCACATAGCCAGTTCATGCTTTAGGATCGAAACCTAGTGCCATTGTCCTTGGCTTCTTATCAGCCTTCATTGTCCACCTTGTTCAGGGAGTCTGGTTTCATCCCATGCTTATTCAGTCCCAGTCCAGCTGGCCTTGGTGAGCTCCCAATAGATCAGCCCCACTGTCCCAGTGGGTGGGTGCACCCCTCACGGTCCTGACTTCCTTGCTCATGTTCTCCCTCCTTCTGCTCCTCATCTGGACCTTGGGAGCTCAGTCCAGTGCTCCAGTGTGGGTCTCTGTCTCTATCTCCATCCATCGCCAGATGAAGGTTCATATCCAGGTGATGCCTATATGTTTTTCTTTGGGTTCACCTTCTTATTTAGCTTCTCTAGGATCACAAATTATAGGCTCAATGTCCTTTATTTATGGCTAGAAACCTTGTGGCGGCGCATGCTGGTAGGATTTGCTGAAGGTCGTTTTTGCTTTACTTGAATAGAATTAACAATTGACCTTGACTATATGACTGACTGCACCTTTTCTTGGAGGGACACGTGCCTTCCAGTGATGGGTAGGTTCTTGTTTTCTTTGGATAAGGTGTGCACTCTTGTCTCTTTCAGCTGCTTTCACTGATGACCAGATACTTCTGTTTAAATCCTGTTCCACAGCTCACTAGCTTTAATCAGCTGCTGAAAGTTATTTAAACTTACCTTGTTCTGACTTATTTTTTTTTTAACCAGCAAAACAGAAACAGTCATAGCATCCACCTCATGAGAGTGTTGTGGAATAAGCTGTCTCGATGAGAAAAACACTGGTACGAGGCTCTAACAGCTTGGATAGAAAACGGAGGAGTGTTGGCTCTTATTATTTTTGTACATTCATTGCAAAAGTGTATGGTGGGAAGGAGGGGAAAGGGAAGCTGCAGACAGTTGGCTTACTTTTTCTTGAGTCATTTCCTACCATTAGAAACCTCCAGTGTATTTTAAGCTGAGTAAACTCGTGTTTCTTTCCTCTTATTGTTTATTTTAAAGCTCTTAATTAGCATAAGTCTTAATTTAAGATAAGCATGTAAATTATTTAGGCAGACTTAGCGTTTCACTTAGGAATTGCTTAGTCAAAATGGGAAACTATAAAATGGACCTGAGCAATTAAGAAAAAATATCCAAGAAATGTTGACCTGAGCATAAGTGACTTTTGGTGAAGATGCTGGAAATACACTCCCAACCACCATCCAATACAACTCGTTCTCTTTGGAAGAGAACTCCATTAATGAAGGTCTTCTGTGTATACTAACCGCACCCTGGTCTCCATGCTAAAGACAGATATACAAAGTCAGGTAGATAGAGAGCAAGATGGCTCACAAGGTTCAAGACTGCTGCTGCCGAGTCTAAAGAAGCATGTTCCATACCCAGAGACCTACTTGTTGAAGGACAAAGTCAACTTTCACAAGTTTACCTCTGACCTGCATACATACCACCCACTAAACCTCTCCACACACAGTAAAACAATGAATAAAGATACAGTTTTGAAGAGGCGGTTTGAGCGTCTCTAGTTCAGGTTCTCAAAGCCTAGAAATTCTGCTTACTTTCTCCTTATTCCAAACAAGCAAACCCAATGCATAGAGCAGATGTCTAAATCCATTTTAGATTTAAAACAAAACAAACAAGCCAGTGGAAGCTTTGTCCAAGTGGTCTCAGTGAAAATTGAATCAAACGAATAACTTGGCATAAAGAAGATGATTAAGGAATGGTTTTGGGGAATTTAAAATTAGATCCTGCAAAATTCAACCAAAGCTGCAATCATATTTTTTTTCCAGTAAATTTAGTTCCAAAGGAACATAAGAGAGAGACTCTCCGGGACAGTATAATCAGTGCTTCAATCATCTGTTTCTGTAAAAGCCACTCAGAAATGTAGCCAGTGTTCAGAAACAACATTTTACTTTTAAAGTGCCTAGTCAAGAGAGGTTCGGCGGAGAGTCTCTTCTGCTCAGTGTGCTATTGGTTCTGGCTGCAGAAAAAGGGAGGATGAGCAGAGATGTAACATGTGACATGATTCATTCATGTGGCTGATTGTCGTTCCTGTCCTGAGAGATCTGGTAGTGTTGGCCCTATCCCCTCCACCTGGCCCATCCACATGTCTCAGACTTATCCCAGAAGGAAGAGAATCTGAATGGGAGCCCAGAACGAGCGTTCTATGCAGAAAGCTGCTGCCAGTCCTTTTAAGTGCTGTATTCAGAAGATGCAACGAGGCTGCTTCTGTGGGATTCACTTGGTCAAAGAGGCTTAGCACCAAGGGAAGAAAGAGGAAGCACTTCCCTTACACGTAAATGCTGACAAGTGACAAAGAGGAGAACGCCAGGAGGCTGGAGAAGAATTACCACATGCATTTTACAATTACAGATGTAATCATAACGGGTATTTGGGCCCAGACTCACTGGCCTCGGTGGCCACACAACTACAGTTTGATGTGATGAATGCAGGGTACTTAGCTATGAGTAAGTACTGTTAGCAGAGTAAGAGAGAAGTTTAAACTCCATTCCGTTCCTGACTAAAGTTCTTATATTTACTCTCTTGGCTACATTTGGATGTTTTTGTTCATTTATTTTATGAGCTAAAAAGTTACCAAAGGCAGTTCATAGAACCAGTACCTGTTATGTCCGATTTGGTGATGCTATGTGGGAGATGTCCTTGTTAAAACCAGCTTTCGTGATTTTGGGATAGACACACCCTGTTCTCAGCTTGTTGGATGAAAAGGAGTATTTGGGAGCCAAGTCCAAATCCAATTCTGTTTCTACAGTGAAGGAGCAACAGTCGTGCTTTAGTCTTTGAGAATAAAGTTGGATTGGATGAATGGCTTCAATGAATGAGAAAGACGATGGTAACTGAGTGGAAGGTTCATAGCTGGCATCCACACGTTCTGTGTGTGGAAAGAAATATTTTATTGATTGTGTACCTGTGCTTTCCATATTCTGAGCAGTTTGCAAACCTCCTTTAAAAAGCACCCTTTCTGTTTCTCTAGTATTCATAAAAAGGCAATTAAAAGAATAAATAGCCAAAGACTTAAACTCATACACCCAGACACCCGACCACCTTTCCGTGTAAGTATGGAAAAGTCAGCTCTATGGTTGACCTGTTGATCAGATCTCACTTGCCAGGTTCAATGTGTGGTCACCTGCAGTGCCACGGTAGCTCTTACTTTTTAACCCTAGTAGTGATGCGAAGAGCTCTTACTATTTCAGAGCCAGCAGGCTGATGGGCAATTCTAACAGCTGCTGCCGATTAGAACCATAAGGTAGAATTTCCTGGCCAACTCAAAAATAAGCAGATTTTATGCAAAGTCATCTACAAGTTGGAGTGGGAATAATTTATTGAATCAAATAATTGCCTCTTAGTGCCTGTAACAAGTTAGCTACCTAAGGCGACGAGACAGAACACCCTCCAGAGATCTGTGTCTGTTTACCCTGCCAATTAGACTTATAATTGCAGTGTTTTTTCCCTTCGAACATCCTTGACATTCCCAGGCTGATGATGTATTGTGTACTTACAATTTATGTCAACACTAAACACCAGGAAGTGCAGGAGCTGTGTTCTCTTTACAGTACATGATTCCTTGGCAAGCAGAGCGGTGTGAACAAGGCTCTGCTGTAGAACCTCAGGCTAAGGCCACACACCTCGTTCTTCCCAGAGATCCCACATCAGTGACCCGGCCACTGCTCTCCAACCTTGGGAGACAATCTTTTTGAGCCCCCGCTTCTCATTTGGTTGTAATTAGCTTTCATTTTGCACATATCCAGTGTCAGAAAATTAGCCCTACTAACTGTATCCATTGTAAGTTTTGCTACGCTGACAGTCTTGTCCCTGGTCCTCAGAAGAAGAAATAAGTTTGGGGATGTTCTTTACATGCCTTCGCCCTGTGGCCGACGACCATAAAGTGCTGCCGTGGCCCTCTGTACTTAGGTATGCTTAGACATTTCTACTCTCAAGTAGCTGACACGTCTATTTAGACACAGCTGGTTGTAGCGTCACCTGCCTCAGCATGCAGGAGGTGAAAGCGGGCATATTACAAGGCAGAGGCTAGTCCTGGGTAAATAGACACACTCTGTCTCAAAACAAACAAAAACCCAACAGTAGGGGTGAAACAAGACTATTTATACTCGATTTCCAAGCTAGACAACTTTTGCTCTGTTGCTCATCCTTGACCTACTGCTGAAGATCTGGGGTCAGCTAAGTCGATTTAGCCTCCTATCCTTTGCCACATCCAATCTCCTTTGATTCTCTGCTCTAAGCCTCCTTGACTTGTCTTTTCAATCTCCACTCTGCTGCCTTTGTTCAGAGACAATCTCCTCGCCAAGGTTTTCCAGGCCTTCTGCCTCTATCTATCTCATTTCTTCCCTGTTTATTTGATTTTATTTTTGCTCAGGGCTTTCTAAATGATAAATCTCTCACTGGTGAGAAGCCCTTAAATGATTCGCTTAGAGCTACCGGGATCAACATTTTTGTGGCCCTTATCACAAGCACCATAAGAAGTCAGTTGTTTTCAGTAGCTCAAGCATCTAAGTGTCCTTTATACCCATGCTATTGTCTTTGCTTAAAACCCTGATGTCACCTAGACCCAGAAGGAACTTGTGTTTTTGAAACTTGGCTATGTCTGACGTCTGTTGTCTTCTTTTGTTGCTGATACTCCCCTTCTGGACATGATGTTTTCAAAATCATGGTGTCTTACTCAAAGAATTGAGGGAACACACAGAAAAATCAAAGCAGGGAGAAGTTGGAAAGAGACAATAGAGGATATGCTGCAAAGGAGCAGTGGGATGTCTGAGCTAGGATGCCCAAGAAAGTGGCGATTGTTTGGGGCTTTCTTCTACAGGGTCGAGGAATGGAGAAGTTGGCTGTTAAGAAACAAAGCATAGGGGGTTATTATTATCTGTTTTGGTTGACAAATGAGCTATGTAAGCCTGTGCTCACTATGCATGTCTTTTCCTGTGCCAGCTCTGATTTTAAACACATGCATGCCCATTACACAGTCATAAGATAAGTAAGTGCCTTCTCCTAAAGTCCACTCAGAAAACTCATCTACCTTAAGTTGCACATACCTCAAACTCGTCAAGGCAAGGTTGGGCCTGCCTCCCTGGCCTGGATATATCCTAGAACATGCTTGAATGAAAATAGGATGTTACCTAGGGTTTTCAAGCAGGTAGAACTCATTCCATCGTTGGAAGTGGGTGTACATTAAGCTCATTACACGTGAAGATCCCAGGTTAGGAAATATATTGCCAAGAAAGCTGTGTGTGTGCGTGTATGTGTGTGTATGTGTATGTGACATGTGGTGTGTGTATGTGTGGTGCATGTGTGGCCTGTGGGGGAGTGTGGTTGTGTGTGTGTGTGCTGTGTATATGTGATGTGTGTGGTGTGTATGTGTGTGTGGTGTGTGTGGTATGTGAATGGTGTGTGTGTGTGTGGTGTGTGTGATATGTGTGGTGTGTATGTGGTTTGTGTGTTGTGTATGGTGTGTGTTATGTGTGTGGTGTGTATGCGTGTGTGTGGTGTGTGTATAGTGTGTATGGTGTATATGTTATATGTGTGGTGAGTGGTGTGTGTGGTGTGTATCTCTGTGTGTGATGTATATCTGTATGTGTGTGTTGTCCCCAGTTACTAAGTTTGCCTGTGTTTGCTTGTCTCACTTTCATGGTTTTCCTTCTCCACCAGCATCCTGTCATCCCTTTCCACTCCCCCATAATAGACAATTCAGGGGCTCCGGAGAGAAGCTAGACTAACCTTGCAAATGAGGGAAAGCAAAAGTGATTCTTTGAAGGTTAACCCCCATCCCTAGCCTTAGAGACATCCAGCAGGCACAGTCATGTTAAAGACACAGAGCAATTTTCATGCTTTAACTGGGTGGTTAAAAATCCTGAGAACACAAGGTCCAAATTACGACAGATGTATAGAAAGACCTATGTCTGCTCATATGGGCAGCATAATGCACAGTTAAAGAACATGTGTACAAAAGAAAGTGAGATTGCCATTCCAAAGGGTATAAGGAAAGATTATAAAAAGCTCCAAGTTAATTCATGTCAGATTTTCCCCAATTTACTAATTTTGATTTTTAGGGCTTTTGAAGATTTCAGAATTCTGAATAACATCTTTAAACCTAAATAACTCTGGTTTTCCTTCCTTCCCTCCTCCCTCCATCCCTCCGTCCCTCCCTTCCATCTGTACCAGAGGCTGAACCCAGGTTTCCCACATGCTGCTGCTCTCTCGTGCAGCTGCAGCCACAGCCTCAGAGTCTTTCTAAATTAGATAAGCGCGTCCTCAGGAGGGAACGGAATGAGTCAATAATGGATTGCAGAAAAGGACGAAGCATGGAGCATGTGACCAGCATGCACCAAAGTGCCAATCAGCTTTAGTGAAATCTATACTCTAGTCTGATGCCACCAAGGGTGCCACTGTATTGTGTGTGTGTGTGTGTGTGTGTGTGTAAGAGAGAGAGAGAGAGAGAGAGAGAGAGAGAGAGGAAAGGAAAGGAAGTGTTTGGATATCCCTACCTGAGCTAATTCACCTACAGTCATTAGACAGTTAACTTACCTGAACATCGCCATCCTGGTTTCATATTCTCTGAGACAATTGGCTTATTATTATTAATGTTGTCATCTACTAGATATGCATACAAGAGAACAATTTTTCAATAATGAGTAGTTTCTCTTCTTGTTCCTATGATATACATGTATATTTATCAGAGCAATATCATTATATAACATATATTTAACATCTGATTTATTTATTTTGTAAGGTGATCCATTCCTCAACTGAACAGATGACTCTAAGTCTCTTCCGAGGAGGCCTTGGAACGCTCAGTTATCTGCTGGTATCATGGATGCGGTCGCTGTCTGTGAACATTTAGTCACCAGAGTTCTAGGTTTCTCACGATATTTAGATTATACTAAGTGAATGATATCTAGTATGTATTCAATCCTATTTAACTTTCTACACTAGCCAAGCCCTTTTAATTACATTAAGGGCTATACAATTTAAAACTTAATACCTTAGAATTGTCTTGGTTCCCACTACTCCCTCCCTTGGACTATCAAGGATACAAAGGCAGGCTTTCTAAAGTCCTCACCATGTGTGCAGAAGCTGGGGGTCAGGAGTCAGGTGGACACAAACAACAAGGCTCAAAACGGGACCTAGGTTCCTCTTCCCTTTCTAGGCTCCTAAAGTCTGGAACACCATTTCCAATCCTTGACACATCCCTAGACCCACTACATAAAATCATCTCAATCTCAGTAATTTTTTCCACAAACATTTCATAACAAATGCTTGACACCTTATATATGCTGTTACCCCTCACACAGAAGGACTTCTGCAGACTGTCGTCTAGTCTCATTCATTCTTGTCATCTTCTGGAGTCTGCATCAGGTTCCATTCAGGCTCCACAGCTTCTGGTGCCAATCATGAGGACCAGAGTGGTTTACCTTTACATCTGACTGACCAGCTCTAAATCTGCCTTTCAGAACCACTTCCTTGAATTCTACAAAAGAGTATTATAGAATTTAGAAGGAAAACCTGGATGTTTATTGACTTATCACAGGGATAAAAAAGGAGAAACATACAGGGGAAGGCATGCAGGAAGGGAAGCTACCTGTGGAGTTGGAGATGATCTGAAGTGTTGATCCTCCTGTTTTTGACTCCTGAGCAACGAGATTACACATGTGTGTTATCATGCCCAGTTTCCCTGGTGGTTTCATGGGAGGTCCAGTCATGGTGAGTTATCTGTGCTTGGTGATGAACTTATCTTCAGCCCTTCTTCTCTCCCTGGAGGTCATGGGATTATTAAAAGCCTACCCCTAGGACTGGAAAGTGGCTCTCCAGTGATTAAGAGCACTTCTTGCACTTGCAAAGGACTTGGGTTCTATTGACAGCACCCACATTATGGCTTAAAACTGTCTGACTCCAGTTCCAGGGGATCTAGCACCTTTGGTTTTAGCGGGTATCAGGCATCATATGGTGGACACACACATATCCATACAACATTCACACATATACAATGCAAACATGTACACCCCAAACAGACCCATCCCTCTTATCCTGCCTCACTCTTACTCTTTCTGGTGACATCATCCACCTTGAAGCTCCAGGAGAACTGCTAGGCATCAGTTAGCTCACTAGCATACAAAAAGTCTCACATTGATGATTTCACTGGCTTTAGGAACTATATAAAAGGTAATGGTTAACTATACTATTTTCTGGTGCTGTGGTAAGCCACCCTGACAAAGGCAACGTAAGGAAAAGATTCTTGTTCTTAGTCTAAGGTGGTGGAGAAGCCAAGGGAGGTTGAGCTTGAAGTAGATGGTCCCATGGCTTCCATAGTCAGGGAAGAGAAAAACGAGTGTTTCCTAAAGCAGCTTGTATGCTCCATTTATGTAGGTCAAAATCTCCTGTGGTCTTCCCGCACTCAAGATGGGTGGTTCAATACCACCCATAACCCGATAATCAGGATAACCTCCCATAGGTGTGGCCAGAAATCAACCTCCCAAATAATTCTAGAGTCAGTCAAGTTAACAATTAATATTAACCATCATATAGACAAAATATGTTTCAATGAGAACCGCTAGACACCAGTTAACTCACTAGCATACCAAAACTATCTTTACAAAAAGCAAACTCGTGTGTTAGTTTCTTGCATTGGTGATGTAACAAAATACCTGATAGGAATAAAACTAAAGAAAGAATCAGCTTACTTGGGTACATGGTTTGGGTACAGACCTCCATGGTGGAAAAGTCACGGTGGGATCATTTTGACAGAGTTGGTCACTTTGTATCTGCAGTCAGAGATCAGAGAAAAATGAATGCCAGTCCTCAGCTGATGGCCTCCTTTTTACTTAGCTCAGGATCCCAGCTCATGAGATGGTGGCCTCCAGTAATGTGGGTTTTTCCTTCCTCAATTATTCTAATATAAATAATCCACCAGGGCAAATGACCCAAGGAGAAGTGGACAGACCAAATCTGAGCTCTTTAAAACTTTGATTCAAAAAATGACGGTATCTTTCATGATTTTTTTCTCTCTAAGAAAGTCATTATATCTTAGGTTAAGTGAGCTGTGCCATTTATACTGGCAAACTTGTTGAATCTTTCCATATTGTCAGAATATATGCGACATCAACAGGCTTCAAAACCACATCAGTTCTATTGGCTTCACTTCACTATCAGTCTGGTTTCACTCAGAGTTATGCTCCCGACTACTGTAAGTTCTTTATTCTGTTTCATTTTAATCACCAGTATCTAAGTACTCAGATTATAATCTCTTTACACAATCTCTTTACACAATCACTATAGAAAAATTGGCTAAAGACAAGCTTTAAAGCAGTTAAGAAAAACTATAGGAACAAAAGAGGAACAAAAAGCCAACTCAATGATTCAAACCATAAGGAAAACATCACTGTGTGTGTGTGTGTGTGTGTGAGTGTATGTCAGCAATGAGGTTAAAGAATTGATTATAGATATGTGTACACAAGGAGTCCACATAGCACTGAAGGGGACTGCATCTCTGTACAAGAAAGGATGCTGCCAACTTGATTCGAGGTACAGTAGGGAGTTAATTTGCTGGCCAGTCCCTGGACAAATGCCCCAAGTTATTTTGACAAAGCGGCTTTCTGTGCGCCAGGCTGAATTCAGAGTGACAGGTGTGTGGTGTTGCTCTCTGGAGTATCTCTCCTGTTTTGTGTTTAGAATAAGGTGTTTTTTACTATATTCATTGGCGATTTCACAGATGGTAGGTTTGTTTTTTAATCCGCTCAAACAGATTGTTTATCAGATGCTCCTTGTTGTTTTCCTGGGCATGCAGTATTTTATTATTTACCAAATAAGACATTGTGACATTCTACCTTCATATTTATATCCAAAATTGAGTAGCTGAAAGGAAGTTGATATTCTGAGCAAAATGGAGCAACTCAGAACAAGACCCAACCAAAGCAGTTGCGCTGTATGATATGCAATCTGTATTCAGGAAAAGTACAAGACCCAAGGTGTAAATGCTAGAAATAAGAGATCACTGCCATTCTTTAGACTGTTCTGGTCATTTCAGTAGCTCTGACAGACCCTCCTGTCCTGCAGGGCTTTAACAACTAACATTCATTTCTCACAGTTCTGAAAGTGGGAGGGTTTAAAATTAAAGGCTGTTAGATTCCATATCTTGTAAATATCAATTTGTTGGCTTGCTATGTCCTCACCTGAAAGAAATAGCAAGATTTCCTATGGAGTGTGTGTTATAGAGGCATTGATATCATTGTGTACTCTACTTTCATAAATCCATGGCTTCTAAGACCTGTCTCTTACTATCGTCATATTGGGATTAGAATAGCAACATATTAATAGGAGGAATGTGCTAGGTGCTGCCAAGCGCAAAGGGAATTGCAAACTATTCTAAGACTCATTACAGATGGGAAGTTTGCATTCTTAGGGCAAAAGAATAAAGGGGGAGAACACTTTCTCAACTAAAAAGATTATGTCATATAGAGACAGCAGGCAACATGTCTATGAGTCAAGGAATTAGACCTCTCAAGATGTCACTAGATGGAGTAGATTTAAGGAACTGAAGATATATATATATATATATATGTGTGTGTGTGTGTGTATATGTGTATATATGTATATATGTGTATATGTGTATATGTGTATATGTATATATGTATATATGTGTATATATGTATATGTGTATATATGTTTATATGTGTATATGTATATATGTATATATGTATATGTGTATATATGTATATATATAGACACAGACAGACAGACACACACACACACATCCTGATGTGTCTGTCTCCCTTCACCCTACTCCCTCTCTTTGTCTTTCTCCCATCATCATTTTCTAGAGCTTTGGACTGGAAGAACCCAATCAGATGCACGTTGATGAAGTATATGCAGGTAATCTGCCAGGGCAGAGAGTAGCTGGTGAGGGGAGGTTGAAGGTCAGATCAAATAAGCAGCATATACCTCTAATAACAGATTATTCTTTAGTGTATATACAGATCTCAGGGAATCTGTCCATAAAATGCAGACTATAGTCATTTGTCCTTCTAATAATAGCTCATTAATCAGCAGTAATGGAGCTACATTTGCCTTTAAACACCCTTTATTTTCTTACTTCACCAGCATAGGCTTTCAATAACCACAACCATGTTCTTAAAGAACTGCAATGGGCATAAAGTTTTATATAGTAAGAAAAATATTATTTTATATATGAAAAACTGCTAAGATTTAATGGGATAGACAACCCAAGATACTTCTGGAAATATCCTGAGAGGATGGACAGCCTGAGATCAGACACAGGGCACATATAATTCAGGAATATCCACAATTTACTAACTCCTTAGTAATAATGGTAATAACAATGGGTTGTAAGTGCTTAGCACTTCAAAGTTTACAAAGAGTTTTCATCTACCTTTTCCTGTCTGAGCCCCATAATGACATTGAGGGTCTTAGACGGCAAACATTGGTTTAATTTTACAGCTAAGCAAGACAGTGACTGTTTTCAACAACAAGGAAGTGTGGGGACTCTTGGGTTCTTTCGTTCAGTCTTATCAAATAGAATCATATTCTTTCACAAGCCAAGAAAATCGATTGAACCATAGACTAAGAGATTCTCAAGGAGAAAACCAGGTAGAACCACCCACTTGATAATGCTGGGAACAGATGAGCATCAGGAGATTTTTCGAGGCATTAAGTGGGCAGAGCAGCGCCTGTTAAGGACACTTCGCTTGCTGCTCCTGATGGAGCTTAATGCAGTTTCAATATGAAGTGTGCTCTACAGGCTCAGCTTGCCATCCCTGTCTTCGGCTGTGGTAGAAAGCTCAGAGCCAGATAGAAGGTCACTCAGAACATATTAGGCTCTTGTTCTGTGATCTGTTTCCTCAGCCTCCTATCCACCACCATCTACTTCTTCACTAGAGGTCCATGGAGCCCAAGAAACCATGGACTGAGGTGAACATGTTCTTATACTTCCTGGTGATCAAATTATGGCATTCTCCAGTAAGCACATAACTGAGGAGGCTGAGTGAAGAGACGATGCCTATAACAAAAGGGAGCCTAGGCAGTTTCGTGGATGCTCACCTTACTAGACCTGGATGGAAGTGGGTGGTCCTTGGACTTCCCACAGGGCAGGGAACCCTGATTGCTCTTTGGGCTGATGAGGGAGGGGGACTTGTTTGGGGGAGGGGGAGGGAAAGGGGAGGCGGCGGTGGGGAAGAGACAGAAATCTTTAATAAATAAATAAATAAATAAATAAATAAATAAATAAATGGAAGGAAAAAAAGTTCTATCAATTATAGAACCTTTACTTTTGCCATAGTTAATCTGAATCCAATTTGGCAGGCTTTAGAATCACCATGGAAGCCAATCTCTGAGCAAATCCCTGAGGAACTTTTTCCATTAGGCTAGGTAAGCAGGAAGACTCAGCATAAATGTGGACAGCAGCGTTCTCTATGCCGAGGTAACAAGGCTGAATAAAATACAGACATAAAAGTGAATAACAGACTTCATCTCATTTCTGTTTTCCAATCATGGATGTATCCTGAGCAGTCATATTAACTCCTCCCATAGTAAGCTACCTTTCCACAATGATGGACCAGACCTGTGAACCATGAGACAATGTAAGCACTTCTTTCCCTGAGTTGCTTTTTGTCATAGCAAAGAGGAAAGCAACTCGTACAAAAAAAATGATACCAAGAAGTAGGTCTATTGATTTGACTATGTTATTTGAAGGCCCTTGGAAAAGTTTACAAAAGAACTGTAGATTTTGTAACATGGGGCTCAAATAGCCCTAGAATTGTGAGCAGAGGGAAACCAGCCATTCTGGTAGAAGTTTGGAAGACCATAAGGCCAAAAGAGATTGAAACAATGGAGGACTTCACTCAGACTACTCAGTTTATGTACTTACTGGAGTTTTCAGAGGGGACCATTGTGAAGTAGGTTAAATGTCTGGCAGGTCACAGTCTGGTAAAAAAAAAAAAAATCTGGCTACATTGTACTTCTGCTCTAATTTGCATGAGTTAACTTGAATTAACACGTATGAACTAAGATTTCTATGTAGGATGGTGTTTGAGTTGAAGTATGGCTATCAATCACTGTTCTCATCTAGATCTACTTTGAGAAAAAGTCATATTAGAGATGAATAATAAGAACACTGTTCAGTGTAATAATGAAAAAGAAATGTGCAAAATTAATATTATAGACAGAGAAAGTCCAAAAGCTGTTGCAATTGTCAATGAAACTGGCGTTACTAAAGAGAAACTTAGCACTTCACACTGAGACAACAAAAAGTTTTCTGTGGGTGAGACCCACTCATCAACAGTTCCTTCTTGTGGAAATGCAAATTCCTTTGACAGGAGACAGCCTGGAGCTAGAATGCAGCTGAAGGGGTTGTCTGCACTTCAGGAACAACTCTCTAGGTAAGTAATTCCCTGGGGTCAGAACACAGAAGCTGGAACAACTGTGGTCCAAGGTGGAAAGCATCTATGATCAGATGGCAGCAGAACTGGGCTTTGCTGTTCTTATGGTGTTGGTTTTCCATTCATGAAAGACACAGGATGGATGGGGGTCATGGAATCTTATGCCCTGGTGTCAAAGATCCACTGAGGTCATCCAGAGTATGTCAGGGTTGCAGTTTTCCCTCTTATCTTTTTGTTGTTGTTCTCATCCATTTGACACAAGCTAGAATAATCTTGGAAGAGAAACCCCAATTGAAAAAGTACCCCAATTAGATTGTTTATAGACAATTTTGTAGGGCATTTTCATGGTTAATGATAAATGTGAAAGGGCTCAGGCCACTGGGGTGGTGCCAGCCCTGGGCAAAGTAGTACTGGAAGAAGCAGGTTCAACAAGACAGGTAAATTAGCCAGTAAGCAGAGTTCCTCTATGGCCTCTGTTTCAGTTCCTACCTACAGGTTCCTACCCTGACTTTCCTTTATTTTTATTATCATTTATTTATTTGTTTGTTTCTTTGTTTGCTTGTTTATTGGATGTTCAAGAGATGATTTCTCTGTGTAGCTTTGGAGCTTGTCCTAGAAATCATTCTGTAGCCCAGGCTAGCCTTGAACTCCCAGAGATCCACTTGCCTCTGCTTCCCAAGTGATGGATCAATGGCATGCGCCACCTTCCCTTTATACTGGATTGTAAAATGTAAGGCAAAATAAACACTTTCCTTCCCTGGTTGCTTTTGATCATGATTTTTATCACAGCAATAGGAACAAAACAGGGTAGAATTCCTACAAAGCTCTGAAAGGCCACTATAAAACACCTGAGATAAATCATCCAAAACCTGCCCCTTATCAACTTGACACCCAAACACATTACCTTTTGTCATTCCTAGTTTCTGAATGAAAGCAGTGAGGAAGTCATAATTCACCTAATGTGATCTGCTCCCCGTGTACAATTTGAAATGGCAAAGCCTAGGTTGCCATTGGGAAACTCAGGGGCAGATGGATGCCAGGATCATGTGTCATTCATTGAAAAAAGCTGTGTGGAAGAGAGTCTATATGAACTTCAAGTGGCAAAGTTGGAGGGAAGGGTAGCGGGAAGGGGCTACCCATGCTCTTCAGATTCCAGATAATTCCATCATGACCCAAGAATGCTGTATGTGGAGGGTTGGGTTTTGGTGTTTTTTCTTTCCGGCATACTGTCTTTTTTTGATCCAGTCATTCCTTGGTATGCTCCCATTCTTCCCTGTTGGAGTATAAATGTTTTCCATTCCATTTTCTATTAAAATATGTAGCTTTTTTGCAAATATTTTATGTATAGTCAGTGATGTGGAGATTCCCCTCTGTATGATATGAACATGATTTATTACTATTGGTTATTAAAGAAACTGTTTTGGTCAGTGGCTTAGTAGAGTAAAGCCAGGTGGGAAATCTGAACAGAGATATAGAGAGAAAGTAGGTAGAGTCAGAGAGACGCCATGTAACTGCTAATGAAGAAAAATGCCAGCCGCCAGCCACAACCTTGTGGTGATTCACAAACTAATACAAAGGGGTTAATTTAAGATGTAAGAGTTACCTAAAATTATGCCTAAAATATTGGTCAAGCAATGTTGTAATTAATATAGTTTCTGTGTTATTATTTGGTACTGAGTAGTTGGGAAATAAACAAGCAGTCTTCTCCTACAGTTCAGTTAAGAGGCTACCTTGAGTTTCAGATGAGACATGGACTTAAAATTTTTGTATCTGTTTACAACTGATAAAAGTTATGGAGACATTGAAATGTAGCATGAATTCATTTTGCATAATGAGAAGGCTGTGAGTCTATGGGGAAACGGGTGAAGGCTTAGGGTCTAAAAGTGATGTGTTTACCAATGAGAACACTAACAGACTGCTGTGGAAGGAGAGAATCTAAGGGGACCCACCCCAAGACAAACAGATGCAGGCAACTAGCCGTTGCTGAGAAAAGGAGAATTAGTCTTCCCCAGTGATGAGCCCCTAACTGATTATAAATCCTAAGTAGTCAGTTCTAAGATCATATACACACAAGCAACACTGAAAGAATACATCAGATTGTATTTACATTGTTACACATGTATATGTGTGTACATGCATGTGTATGTTCATGGAGATGCACTATGTAACACTACATACAATATAACAATAATAATCAAAGAAAATGAGGCCAAGAATTTGAGAGGTAGCAACATGGAGGATCACAGAATGGATTGGAAGGAAGAAACGGGGTGTGAAAATGATAGAATTACATTTTAATTAAAAATTAAAAAGAAGAGAAATGTGATGTGTTTGAGAGTCAACACATTGAAAGGATGGTGTTGCAATGGCGTGTTTTGACTGCCAACTTGATGGATGTAGGATTAAGGTGGGATCATATCTCTTTTTGAGATTTTTGTAGATTAAGTTAGCTGGGGTGAGAAGACCTACCTTAACTGGGGTCCCTGCCTGAATAAAGGGAGAACGGAACCTGGGCAGCAGAATTCACCTTTCCCTCTACTTCCTGACTGTAGATTCCATGTGATTAGCCACCCAAACCACCTGCCTCTATGCTGTCCCTCAAAGATATATTCTACTGTTGAATTATAACCCAAAATAATTCCTCCCTTCCTTAAATTGTTTTGTCATATATTCTCTCTCAGCAATAACCGAATTAATTAATATACTGTGTTACAAGCAGATTAAATATAGCTAAACCAAAAAATGCTGTCTTACTGTAACCCATAGCTGTATAGGTTAAGAATATAGGTACATCCCTAACTGAGAAGGTTTTCTGCTTCACATGACTGTGTTAGTCAGGGTTCTCTAGAAGGACATATAAACAGAAATGGGAGGGTGACTATGGAAATATGTAAAAGCATATAGTTGCTCGTCACACAAGGCTGAATGTTTCAGCAGAACCAGTCTGCTGCCTGGGGGATTTCTAGAGAGCTGATGGCCTTTGGTCCATGTAGGAAGCTGGAAGCAGGTAGAGCAAATATCAGTGAAGGAATGTAGCACTAACAGCCAAAAAGTAAATGACCTTGCTACCAAGAGTAAAGTCGATCAGGTAAAAAAAAAAATTCTTTTTTTGACCTCCTTTCATCTGGGCTACCTCCACAAGGTGCCACCTACACTTCAGCTGAAGCTCCTGACTTCAAATAATCTGGTCAGGAAAATTCCTCACCAGATTGTCTAGCTGCTTACCCAGGCAATCTGACAGCCAAGATAAACCATTCCAAGCTTGCCCCTTGTCAACTTGACATCCCAAAACATTACTTTTTGTCATCCTTAATTTCAGGACTCAACCCAACCTGATCTTCTCTCCCATGCACAGCTGCAAAGCTGGTCTGGTCTGGAAGAAGAAGAGACTGAAGCAGATAAACATGTTGACATACAGACCCATGGTTACACAATGAGATGACAAACTTCTGACTTCATCCAGGACAAAGGCATGGCCCTATGTCCAGCTGACTTGCCAGTACACATCCAAGATGGGTCCTGGCCATGCCTCTGCTTCCATTATTCTCTGAGCTATCAACTCCCTCTTCTGTGTTTAAATTGACTAACCCATAGAAGGAAACACAGTCAACATACAGTGAAAGCACTGAGAAGACCCAAGCTTCCCTAAGGAGGCTTAAAGCTTAGATTTTGGTTTGCAAATCCCTTTCCCGCTTGGGGACTTTCTCGTTGGTGCGTGCTTTTGCTTTTAGCAGAACTCATTTGTTTGCTGTGACCACAATTTAGTTCCTTCCTTCTAATTTTGTTATTGGCAGAGACTCAAGATACCTAGATGGTATCAAGACTTTCCTCCCATAATCGCACTTGAGTGACAGCTTGACTGTCCCTGTCCTTATCTGTGACATTTCAGGCTCTCTGTACCTCCTGTGGGACAACTGCAGCTCTTACATGGCTGCTCCTGACTCTCCAACATAAGGGAAAGGCCCCTTGCTCTTACTAAGCTAAGCTCACGTTTGTGTAGCACCAGTCCAGCTGTACAACACTGGACTGAGCCCAGATGTTAGCCCTGTTTAACAGATTCTGCCCCTTGAAGAAAGATGCACCTAGGCCTATCTTTAATTCTTGGCAGTTCTTCATCATATCTAGATCCTATTTTCTCCATTTCTAAATGCTTGCTTTGCATTCCAGTGTCTTTCTCATCAGCTGAAAAAAAATAATGAGACAACATTTTAAGGGTAACTTAAATCACATAAGCATACTTTTAATGGAGAAAATTTAAATATGAATTAGGAAGATAAATTGAAGACCTTTACTCTCTCAAGTATAGCTTTTATGTGTCCTGCTTCATCAACCTGAGTTTAAGTGACACATGAATTCCTAACCTAATGCTGATTAATTAATTGTGCCAGGAATTAACTCCATTGCATTGTGCATCTTGGCTATAAGCTATACATAACGTCCATGTGAGTTACATTCCCCTAAGAGTTTCATCAAAATGATCTTCTTAGTTATTCTAGCCACCACTGCCACTGATTTAAAGATTATCCTTTTCAGACATTTGGGGAATTCCACCCACATTTTCTTACATATTACTTTTTTATTCCTTTATATCAGGGGTGTAAGGTTACCAAATTACACACAGTTCTGCTTATGGTTTCCATTGGTGTCACTGTCTCTGGCTTCTCCTACATCCATCACCTGTAGTGACAGCTCACTAAACTTTAAAAAAAAATCATTGCAGTAATTTCTACTCCTGTGTGCTTGTAAAAGAATAAGCTTTTTTATACTACTGAAGCCAGGCTTTTTCCTTCTTTCTTATTCTCACATTCGATGTGTCCCACCGTGCAGTTTAAACATCCCATGTTGCCATGCTGTCTCTTTTTGCTCAGAGTAGAGAACTTGCAATGGATACCTTTCCACATTTCCTTGCTCATATGCTGTGACCAGATTCCCATTCCCACTGTGATCAGATTTGCTTTCAAAGAGCCTTAGCACACGTTTCATAGCAAGTTCCTTTCACTGCGTGATTGCCGACTCTCCCTACAAGACACAGACACAAATGCAGTGTAAATACTCCTTAACCAAAGCAGACACATAAAGATACGCTGCATGTGCTTTGTCAAGTGTGACTCACAGAGCCTGTTGCAGATGGTGGTTACAAGAGATTATGGAGAGGGATGGTCAGTGTGAGCAAGTTACTAACAAGTAAGAAAAAACCTCCTGTGTGCCTATGCCATGCAGGCTGACGCTGCAACTGAGAATAACAGGTATAGCTAACTAGTCTATTGTGCCTTCCGAAAGAGCCAAAAGAGATATTTTTTTTAAAGTCTCATCACAAAATGCTGAATGTACAAGTAATAGATGTGCTAATTTATCCTAAATTGTCCATTCCAGAATGTGTACACAAACTAAATCATCACATTGTGCCCTCAAATATGTCAAATTTTAGTGTGGGTTAAAATAATAGATAATAAATAAGAATATATGGATCATATTACATAGTGCTTTGTAAATAACTTTTTCATTCAATAAGCTATCAAACACATTAATTTTTAATGATATTTTAGTATTATCAGGGTATCTAATTTTTTGAAGCTGTGCCATGATGTTATTATCTACAAATACATCATGTCATTTGTAGCAATCCTGGGATATAGATGGTCCATAGGCTGCCAGTTTGATAGAACTGGTAGTTTGTAGTATTCAGTTATATAGATTAACCATAGATAATTTAATCAGTAACTTATTTTGAAAAATAGGCTGTTTAAAATTTTTATACTTCTAAATAACACTATATGGAAAGTGCTGATAAACATATTTTAAAGATACCATTTTGGGGGACTGGAGAGATGGCTCGGTGGTTCAGTTGCTTCTTGCTCTTCCATAGGACCTGTGTTTGGTTCCTTCTTCCACATTGGTGACTCACAACTGCCTGAAACTCCAGCTCTATTGGAGTTGACATTCTTTCTGCCTTAGATGGACACACACACATGCACTTTAAAAAAATAAAATATTTTTCTTTAGGTTGGGAAAATTTTCTTCTATAATTTTATTAAATATATTTTCTGGACTGTTGAGCTGCATTTCTTCTCCTTCTTCTACTCCTATTATTCTTAGGTTTGGTCTTTTTATTGTGTCCCATATTTCCTGAATGTTTTGTGATGAGAGTTTGTTGGACTTGCTGTTTTCTTTGATCAGTGCATTTATTTTCTCTTGCCCTATCATATGACAAAAGCATTTGTTCAACTATGTTCATAGCAGCATTATTTGTAATAGCCAGAACCTGGAAACAACCTAGATGTCCTTCAATGAAAGAATGGGTGAAGAAAGTGTGGAATATATACACATTAGAGTACTACTCTGTGGTAAAAAACAATGACTTCTCGAATTTTGCATGCAAATGAATGGAAATAGAAAACACTATCCTGA
>NW_026068116.1:1216587-1243400 GCF_014885135.2 Alexandromys fortis | reverse complement strand
AAATAAATAAATAAAAATACCAAAAAAATTAAATAAAATATTTTAAAATATTTTTCTCTCCAAATAAACTCCTTATTTGAAGCACAATTAATAAAAATCCAGAGACAGAAAGTGGAGTTAACCCAGAAGGTCAGAAAAGCAAAAGCACCAGCCACTGTCTCTTACCTTGACCTCAGTCTGAAATGACAATTCTGTCTCCAGGAATCTCAGAATGAGACTGTGACCGAGAGCTGTCTCCTCCCATCTTATATTCCTCTGTAGGGGTGGAATTAAAGGTGTGCCCCACCTGGTTTCTATGGCAACTAGTGTGGCTACTGGGATTCACTTGATAAGGCTATAAGGTTGACCAGTGAAGCTGCTTTACTCTCTGATCTTCAGGCAAGCTTTATTTATTAAAATACAAATGAAATGTCACTACACTTATTCTTACAGATAAAATTGTGGAGTAAAGTAATATTTTCAAATTTTTAGAATTACTGATAAATAGTTCAATTCCTTCTTAATAGTGGTTCACATTTCTTTCTTTCTTTCTTTCTTTCTTTCTTTCTTTCTTTCTTTCTTTCTTTCTTTCTTTCTTTTTTTGGCTCCAGTAACATGTAATTAGACATTATCATTGTCTCTGATTTTGTCAAAAAACTAAATAAAATGGCATTTTATTGCTTTGCATTCCTTAAATGACTGGCCTTGATTTTGTAATTAAGTTTGCTGATCTTTTTATTTATTCTTTAGTTAGTTGCAATTATATTCACCAAAAGTATTTATACGGCAGAAAAAGCTACATTAGACATTCACATGCTCTTTTGGGACATTTCTCTTCACATAGTGATACATATTAGCTCATTTTGTAGCAAAGATTCATTTTTATCTCTCTTGTATGAGTATATCACGGATACTTTTTCCATGTCTTTATATGAATGATTTTTGTTTTTTTCTCTTGTGCACAGTTTACATTTAAAGATAATAAAATGCTAAATATTTATATATATTTTTGTTTTTACAGCTTGGATGGCCATTACAATGAATAAAAGAATAAATAAGGATTGGTTATTTAGACTCAATGATCTGCTATGGCCTCAAAGATGCCGTTATTATGTCTGAGCTATCATTTTGGTTTATAATTATTTCAGATGCATCCCTAACATTGTTATAGCTCTCCTAAATGGCGTCGATTTCTAAAGGCCTGATGAAGTCTGAGATTGTTTTAATTAAAATCAAGAACAAGTCTATATAACATCATGGAACTATAATTATGCACATGTAAAAATCTTCACCTTGTCTAGATGCCTCTGGCAGTCCCATCCAAGTCTGAGTGAAGTGAAGAGCGGCATAGAAATGGAACAAATCTAAACATTGTGACTGGAGGGACCAAGCAGAAGAAGCCGGGGCTGCAGCATAATGTACTCTTTGTATAAATGTTGCTTTCTAGAAAACCCTGTGGCACTGTGTAATGACTTCTGGCCTCTCTATTTTAAGTCACATGTGGAAATAATAATTTAATAAAGGTTGGTGGAGTCATTGATGTAATGTTTGCCTCTGCTTTGCAGGACACTGTGAACCACCTCTGTCTAGCTGATCACTGTATCCCTAACACCCGAAACATTACTGAATGAGCCCTCAGAAAAGCCAAGGAAAGAAGGTGCGGCCTTTTCCTTTGTAATCTGGGCATTCTATATTACTTTTTGAGTCCTGGGGGTAAATGTAGAAACCATGTTGCTTCCTTTATACATCACCCATGGTTGGTCAGCTAACAGACAGAACTAGTTAGATCTGATTCATTGGATCCACAAACTTGAGACAGAAGTTATTCTGCCTTTTAGAGGAAGGTTATTGACCCTGCACTAAATAACAGACACAGAGAATCATGGTCCTCCATAGCTTTACTGGCATTGTTTACCATTTCTCCTCGTTGAGCATGGAGTAGATTCATAGCTCCATGACACACATTGCATGAACTGGCGTAGAGAACAGGCTGGGTCTCTAGGCCTGGATGCTGCAGGCTTAGGCAGCTGAGCACCAGACTGCATGGGTTCCTTCCAGAACTTGTTAAGGGAAGGCACACTAGAGGACGACAGGGAGCTCAGCATTGCCTAAGTGTATCAGCACCCAAACCAAAGGAAATAAATATACCAAATTCCTGAACAATTTCTTATGAGACCATTTCTTTCTATCCAGGAATCAAAACACCTTGACTCAATGATCCTTGCTCTTGAAATAGACCTTCCCAGAGCCTGGTGGTGGTGGCTCACACATTTATTTCCAGCCCTCGAGAAGCAGAGGCAGGTGGATCTCTGTGAGTTCGAGGCCATCCTGGTCTACAAGAGCTAGTTCCAGGACAGGCTCCAAAACTACAGAGAAACCCTGTCTTGAAAAACTGAAGAAAAAAGAAGAAAAAGAAAAGAAATAAAAAGAAATAGACCCTCCCAGCTACCAATACTCAGAGATATTGTGATATGGAGATAAAAAATTCTGAAAGTCCTCTGGTGATTTTTTTGATAGATGAAAAGCAGGGAAAAATAGAAACTGGTCTTAGACACAGGCACACTGGAGAAAGAGAGATAGTCACTGACAAGCTGAACACAAAGAGAAATAATAGCTACAAAACTCAGAGCATCTCATGTCCTGACAGATGTCAGTTGATCCTGTGGATCAAGCCAGCAGGACAATGGTTTGGTGAAGCTCGTGAAGAGAGGCTTTAAGGGAGCGAGAGGAAGAGTGTAAGGTCCATTGTCACTTTCACTGTAGTGATGTTTAAAATTAGCTCTGGGCTAAAGAATGCTGATGAATTGCCTCAGACCCACAGTTATCTTCAATAGTGGTTGCCCTAAAAGAACCAGGAATGGACTTTTACTGGGAGTACCCTCATAAGTGTTGGCTGCTCAGTAATAGTAGGACACGATTACTCTTGCCCAGACACCTCATGCTTGGTAGCCTCACCCATATGAGAATGTCTCTGGAAGATGAATGCACCACGAAAAATAGAATTTTCTTTCTTTTTTTAAAATTGATTTTTATTGAGCTCTGCATTTTTCTCTGCTCTCCTCCTTGCCTCTCCCCTCCCCTTCTACCCTCTCCTATGGTCCCCATGCTCCCAATTTACTCAGGAGATCTTGTCTTTTTCTACTTCCCATGTAGATTAGCTCTATGTGAGTCTCTCTTAGGGTCCTCATTGTTGTCTAGGTTCTCTGGATTGTGATTTGTGGGCTGGTTTTCTTTGCTTTATGTTTAAAAGCAATTATGAGAGAGTACATATGATAATTGCCTTCCTGAGTCTGGGTTACCTCACTCAAAATGATGTTTTCTAGCTCCATCCATTTGCCTGCAAATTTCAAGGTGTTACTATTTTTTTTTCTGCTGTGTAGTACTCCATTGTGTAAATATACCACATTTTCCTTATCCATTCTCCAGTAGAGGGACATTTAGGTTGTTTCCAGGTTCTGCATATGACAAACAATGCTGCTATAAACATAGTTGAGCACATGTCCTTGTGGTATTATTGAGCATCCTTTGGGCAATACCCAAAAGTGGTATTGTTGGATCTTGAGGAAGGTTGTTTGTTTCCTAGCTTTCTGAGAAATTGCCATACTTATATCCAAATGGGCCGTACCAGCTTGCATTCCCACTAGCAATGCAGAAGTATTTTCTTTACCATAAAACCTTTCCAGCCTAAATTGTCATCAGTGTTTTTGATCTTGGCTCTTCTTACATGTGTAGGATAGATTCTCAGAGTTGTTTTGATTTGCATTTCTCTGATATCTAAGGATGTTGAACATTTCCTTAAGTGTCTTTCAGCCATTTTAGATTCCTCTGTTGAAAGTTCTCTGTTTAGGTCTGTACTCCACTTTTTTATTGGATTATTTGTTCTTTTGATGATCAGTTTCTTAGTCTGATCTCCAGAGTATACAAATAAAACAAGAAAAATAGGATTTTCTAAAGAAGAGGGTGAGGATAAGAGAGCAGCAAGGAGGAGAGGTGGGCACAGATGCATTTAATGGGAGTGAGGTACATAAGGGTTTCAGTTGCTCTACTTTCTGCTTTTTTTCAGTTTTATTAATTAATTTATTTTACATCCCAACCACAGTTTTCTTTCCATCCTTTCCTCCCATCCTCTCCATGAACACCCCTTAATCCACTCCTCATCTGTTTCTGTTCAGAAAGGGGCAGCCTCCCATGGGTATCAACAAAGCATGACGTATCAAGTTTCAGGAAGACTAAGCACCTTCCCTTGTATTTAGACTGGGCAAGCAAGTCAGTATGAGGAATAGGTTCCTGAGATCCAACCAAAGCATTAGGGACAGCCCCTGCTGCCATCGTTGGGAGTCCCACAAATAGACTGTGCTACACATGTATGTAGAGGACTTAGGTCTGCCCCATGCTGGTTCCCTGGTTGTTAGTTGAGACTCCATGAGTTCCTATGGGTCAGGTTACTTATTTCTGTAGATTTCCTTGCAATGTCCTTGGCCATCTCTTGGCTCCTATAATCCTCCTTCTCTTCAGCAGGATTCCCCGAGTCAGCCTAATCTTTGGCTGTGGGTCTCTGTGTCTGTTTACATCAGTTACTGGATGAATGCTCTCTGATGACAATTAGGGTAGTCACCAATAAGGACCTCTAGCTTCGGGAAACATCCTCTTTTCTAGTTCTACATGTTTCTACTGATGGTCTCACTATAGAACCTCTAACCAGGGTTCTTTCACGTGGTGTATCTTGCGGAGCCAACATATGACACACGTGTTTATTTCTATAGCAGAGACAGGATTTTTGGGGTGTCCATACATACAGAGTTAGTACATTAGATGCAACAGAAATGTGGCTAATTTGGAGCGAATGGGCACTAGACACAATTTATCTGTGCTCAGCCCTCATTTAGTCTCCACCATTTGCCTGTGGTGGGAGGCGGAACTTCAGCGTGGCTCTTGAATGTTTCCATTTCTGCGCTGACTTTTTACTCTTCATCTCTGGACTTGTGCTGGTACAGTGAAGACTTTGGGGACTACTGGGACAGCACCAATGCAATGATTACAACAACACAGCTTACTGTCCTTGCTTGGCTGGGAACTGTTTACAAGGAGCATCTGACAGTCCAGACAGCACACAAGGCAGAGGAATCTTTGTGGGAACCCTCAGTAAAAATTTCTCATAATAAAAACTTTTAAACTAAGCCTGAAGCAATTCTTTAGGAAATCATATACTAGAAAAAAAATGGACCACGTTAAAATGATCTCATAGGAAACCTTCAGGAACAAATCAAGAATAAAATACGAGAACTTTGTAACTAGAGAGGTTTGTTTGTGCTGTGGCTTCTATTTTTGTTGCTTGCTGTCATGAGACAGATTATCATTCTGGCCTAAAACTCATGCAGTTCTCCGCTCTCAATCTCCTTAGTGTTGTGACTACAGCTTCAAACCAGGTTTCAACAGTACAGTTTATTTTTTCTGATTTCAACATTATGGTTATAATATGTGGTTATCACAGAGAAAAATTTGTTTGTACAGGAAAGTATATTAAACCCATAAATTACATGTTCCCGAAGACTACAGATGTCTTATGTCAGAAGGTTTTATTTTTCCTGAGAAGACACAACAAGCACATCTCCTCACCCCAAATTTGAGCCCACAACAGATAAAAGTGCGGATACCACCAAAGCCAAACTTGGTGAACCAATAGAGTTTTATTGGGATTACTTACAGGAATATGGGTGAGGAGTTACAAGAGCAGAAATGACTCAAAGAAATCCATATTGCTGAAGCCCTCCCCAGCACTGGTGACATCCCTCAAGAGCTGGGAACCTGAAGTACACTGCACAGTCTTCAGGCAATTCAACAGGTTGGATAGTGTACTTTACTACTCAGTCAGAAGAAACTTCTTCCAAGCAGCTTGGCTAGTTTCTGCATTTTATAGACAGATGATCCTGTCTCAAAGTCTTCGTTGCAGCTTTGCTCATCTGAGAATGACTCTCAGTCATTTTTGAACTTCATTGTTTGTTCTTGGGAGACAAGGTACTGGTGAATCTAATCGGTTTCCAGAGCTTCCTGAAACTATTTTCAGTTGCTCACCTTCTGTTTTAAGAAGCTTCCCGTTAGAATGGAATGTTTCAAACTTGAAGAAAACACCAGAGGCCTGCCAAGACTACTGTATCCAGCAAAACTAAAAGTTATAATTGATGAAGAAAAATTAGGGATCTTTATAAGGGGCAGAAAGATTGTAAGAGCCAGAAGTCCTGGATAACCACAGAGTCACTTTTCTAGACACACAAGTGTCATGTGCACCTGAACTCACACTGGCTATGAATGCATGCAGAAGACCTACACAAGAGCAAAGCAGCTAAAATTCAAGTACCTATGGAAATTGAGATCCTCGAGTCTCTCTCCTACCTACCTGAGGAGCTATTGACAATTGATATGTACTGGGAGAGGGACGCAGCCCTGAGAGACTGCCATTGCTTCAGTAGAGGGTTCTGTGCCTATGCTTTACACTCATAATGCTCAATGAGTTTTAAAAGGAGTACAACATGAAGTTGGAAAAAAAAGTCATAGAAAAACAAGGGAAAAACTGAATGAAAGGAAGTATAGTTGATCAAAACACAATATTAATTACTTTTCTATTGTTGTGATAAAACGCCATGATCAAGGCAACTTATAGAAGAATTTTTTTGGACTCAGGGCTCCAGAGAGATAAGAGCCCATGATGGCAGGAACATGGCAGCAAGCCATCGACGCAGCAGTTGGAGCAGAGGCTGGGGGCTCACATCTTTTTTCTTTTTAATTAATTAATTTATTTATTTATTAAAGATTTCTGCCTCCTCCCCGCCACTGCCTCCCATTTCCCTCCCTCTCCCCCAATCAAGTCCCCCTCCCTCATCAGCCCTAAGAGCAATCAGGGTTCCCTGCCCTGTGGGGAGTCCAAGGACCATCCACCTCCTTCCAGGTCTAGTTAGGTGGAGGGCTCACATCTTAATTCATAAGCAGGGAGCAAAAAATGGGAACAGGAAATGACACACGGCTTTGAAACCTCAAATCCCACACCCATTGAAAGACTTCCTCCCTCAAGACCACACCTAAACCTCCCCAGATAGCACTACCAGCTGGGAGCCGAGTACTCAAATGCTCAAGACTAAGGGGAACTTTTACACAAACCCCCAGAAATGTGTATATGAAATTCTCAAAAAAAAAACCAATAATAGTATATTTAAAAAATCACAATCCAAACCTCCCTTAATAAAGCACCATGAAGGCATACATGTGAATATATAATTTATTTTTGCTCTCTTTCATTTAATACTTCATTAAAATTTAAGATTTGTTTTTATGGTAGGTATGTGTGTCTGCCTGTGTGAGTTTATACAGAGAGGCCAGAAGAGAGCATCAGCTCTCTTGCAGATGGAGTTAGGGGAGGGTGGAAACCACCCACTGTGGGTGCTGAGGACCAAACCAGGCCTTCTGGAAGAGCAGCAGTCACTCTATTCAGCCATCACTCGAGCCCGTGATCCTAATTTTAGCATTAGCACACAAAGTGGTGTGGGAGAATTGTCTGTATTCTGTCAATCATGTTTTAAATAAACGCTGATTGGCCAGGCAGGAAGTAGAGGCAGGAAAACCAGACAGGAAGTGGAAATGATGCAATGAAAACAGAAGAGTTCTGGGAAGGAGGAAGTTGATTCCTCCCAGTCCTGAGCAGACCATCAAGGAAGCAACATGTGAGCTGGCCCTGTGAGAAAGGTACTGAACCATGTGGCTAGCATAGATAAGAACAATGGATTAATATAAGCTATAAGAGCTAATAAGTAGCCTGACCTAATGGGCCAATCAGCTTTATAATTTATAGAGATCTCTCTGTGATTTTCTTTGGGGCTTGCCGGCTGTGGGGAACTGGGCAGGACAGAAACACAAATAAGCCAGCCCTTCATGTTACAAGTGATGGTTTTTCACTGAGCCATTTTCACACATACTTCTCTCATTTGTCCCCTTCCCTTATTGTCTTCCTCTGTCTTCTGCCCTACTCCTGCTGGGCCCCTTCCTGCTCCCAGGGGTCTCTTTTAAATTTTCATGTCATATATATTCCATTATATACTTTTCCTCCACAATTCTCCCCTTTAAGGTCTGTTCCACTCTCGTATGCCCCCCTTTATATTTCAACACACGCACACACATGAATAAAAATAGATATTTGTCTTTCTGGATCTAGTTGATTTGCTTAGCATTCTAATCTCAAGTTTTACCCATTTTCCTGAAAATTCCATGATTTTATTTATTTGCTTATGTCTGTATAAAATTCCACTGTGTCCGTGAGCCACGTTTTCACTATCCATTCATTTGCTGGTGGTTCTTGAGGCAAGTTCATAGTCTGGTTACTGTCAAGGCAACAAACCCATGAGTGTGAAAGTATCACTTTGAGTCCTTTATGCATATGACCTGTGATAGTGGGGCCATATTAGAGTTCCGTTACTAGCTTTTCTTTTTTTAAAGAAACATTCAGTTGAATTCCATAGTGGCTCTACCCTGAGCAGCAGTGCAACTGTTCCTGTTTCCCATGCTGCCACCTGCACTATATAATTTGTTTTCTTGATGAACTCAGCTGATAGTTAAGAATGTCGAGTATTTTTCTGAATATTTATCACCCATATCTCTTTCTTCCTTTGAGAAATGTTAGTACATTTGACATTGATTAGGTTATCTGATATCAAATAAGGACTTTGTTCCATTTTTGAAGTATTTTTGTCAGTTTGGGAGTAGCAGATTTAATTTTGCCCTTCAGGTGGACATCCACTTCCCTCATAATGTTTGTAGAAGCTTTTCTACAATGTGTATTTTCAACACTTTTGTCAAAAATAAAGTAACTGTAACTTTGTAGTTTTTTTCTGGGTGGTCTATTCTTTTCCACTGATCTGTCTGTTTTTATGTCAGTACCATGGTTTCTTTGTTACTATGGCAATGTAGTGCAATTTGAGATCAGATATTAGGCCTTCAGCAGTGTTATTTTTATTTCAGATTACTTTGGCTATTTATAATGATTTTGGTTCCATACTGACTTTAAAGAGTAGTATTTTCAGAGATGAGTAACCTTTGATGGACATTGCACTGAATCTGACAACATTTAGTAATCATTTTTCAAAATGTTAATTCTGAAAGTCAGGGCTGCACAGAGAAACCCTGTCTTGAAAAACAAAACAAACAAACAAGAATAAATTCATGTATCTAAATTGGAAAAAAACCCAAAATGGTAATTCTGCCAGTCTAGGACTGTGAGTGCTCTTTTCATTTTCCACTGTCTCCTTAAAGTTTTTAATTCAGTGTCTTGGGGTTCTCACTGTATTTCATCACTGTAGTCAGGTTTATCCCATTTTATTTTTTAAGTGGCTATGAATGGGATATTCTCCTTCCAAATTTTTCTCAGCAAGGTAGCGACTGTTATAGAAAAGCTATTGACTTTTATGTGTTGATTTTGTGGTTCACTACTTTGCTACAAGAGTTTATCAGTTCTATAAGTTTTCTGATGATGTTCTTAGGAATTTTCAAGTATAAGATTGTAATGTGTATGAAGAGTGAAGCTTTGGCTTCCTTTTTCTATATCCATTTGATTATTTGTATTATTTTACTGTTATATAAAGTGCTAAACACAATATTGAATAAGAGTAGAGAGAGTGTACATACTGCTCTTTCCAAATTAAAAAAAAATGCTCTTACTTTTTCCTATTTAGTATGATGTAGACAATATGGATTCACTGAATGTAACATTTATCTTGCTTGCATGTGTTCTTGTATTTTTTTGTTCCTTGTATTTTTGGGATTTTTTCTTTGAAGCTGTGTTGAACTTTGACGAGTGCCTTTTTATTGATCAGGAATATCATCTAATTTTTTAAGTCTATTTATATGTTACATTATATTTCATTAATTTCTTCTAGGGCATATATTATTTCCTGTTGTTTATTTCATTTTGACGATTTTCTAATTTCTTCTAAGACCTTGAGATAAAGATTAGGTTACTTATTAGGCACCAATTTATTTCATGTAGACATGCATAAATATAAATATTCCTTTTAAATTATCTTAACAACATTCTAGATATTCTGATGGTTTGAAATAATTTTATAATAAATTTTATTTGACTTCAGAGATTTAAATTTTTTCTTTCAAATCTCTCCATTGAGACTTTGTTCACTGTTAGCCAGTCTTAAAGCATTTGTTTATCTTCTGTGGTTTTTATAGTTGCTCATTTTTAGTTTATTTCCACTATTATTGATAGAATAAAAGAAGTTATTTTAATTGTTCTGTATTTGTCAAAACTTCCCTGGTGGTTTACATGTAATCAGCATTGGAGAAGGTTCTGTCGGCTTCTGAGCTTAATGTGTCCTTTGTCACTGTTAGATGGGTTTTTCTGTAGGAATTTGTTGAGTCCAAGTGATCTACAATGTAGTTTAAATCTGCAGATTCTTTGTTGTGATACTAATTTAATCATGAGAGTGGGATTTTGAAGTCTCCCACTATTATTGTATCAGAATCTCTTTTTCAAGCCTTTTGTCTTCTGAATTGGGATTTTTCTGGATTTGATGCAGGTGTCTTTACAAACTGGTATATATTCTTGGTGAACTGAGCTCTTTAATAACATGTCATAGTCCTCCTTATCTCTTCTGAGTAGTTTTCATTTGAAGTCCACTCTTAGAATCACTATGCCATTTGCTTTTATTTGATTGGTGGTTTGATTTTCATCTTCTGACTCGAAGATATCTTTATCAGTGATATGTGTTTACTGAGACATCCATCCGGATGGATCCTAGTTGTTTATACATTATTCTGCATTTTAATTGGTGAACTGAGGTAACTTTCTCTCTTCATTTTACTTTCTGTGTATGATTTTTACAATATCTTTTGGAAATATGATATAATGACGTCATTTCTCCCTTCTCTTTCTTTCCTCCAACCCAGCAGTTCTCAACTTTTGGGTTGCAACACCTTTGCGGGGGCGGGGGTGGCTAACAACATTTTCACAGTGGTCAGCTAAGACCATCACAAAACACAGATGCTAACATTACGATTCACAACACTAGCAAAATCACAGTTATGAAGTAGTAATGAAAATAAATTTATGTGAGGGAAGGGTCACCCCAGCATGAGGAACCCCTTCCCTATAGTCTCTTGTTCTTTCTTTCAGTTCCATGGTCTCCTTTTATTTAATTGTTGATGCATTTGAGTGCACGAGTGTACACCCAGACACACACATACACACACACTACACATGCACATGCACGTGTGCACACACATATATACACACACATGTACACACATTCCTAAATACATAAATAAACTATACTCACTCTGTATAACATTGCTTGTATTCATATGGATGTAGGGCTGACCATTGGCATTGAATAACCGATTGAGAGGAGAGAATGCTCCTCTCTAGGGAAGAATGTTCTCCTGCTCTTAGTATTCCTTAGTTATCTTTCACAAGGTTTGAGGCCTGGTGAGCTTTCTTCATTCCATGTTAGCGTGTCTATTTTTTCTTGTTCAGGTCATGTTTTGGCAGTCATGTTGATGAGACCTCATGAGTGTAGCTTTGCTGACATTTCTGAGACCCAATCTTTCTGTCATCTTCCTGACTCTTACAACCTTTCTCCTCCATCTTCCCAAATGATTCCTGAGCCTTAGGAGTGTGAAATGTGCTGTAGATATTATCAGTAGGGGACTCTGGGTACAACATGATGTCTTTTCTGCATTTTGATGGGCTGTGGTCTGTAACTAGACTTTTCTAGATTCCTAGAATTACCTAGGACTCAGTCTGAGGGAATTTGCATGAGATTTTATAGTCTAGGCTGGTCTTTGGGGATGCCTAGAAAAATCATCTAGGTAATTTTAACTGAGGTGGGAACACTCAGCTTAATCGTACGCAGCTTCATCTCATGGGATGAGATCCTGGGTTGAATGGATAAGATAAAGAAGCTGAACAAGACTGCTAATTCATTGGCTTCTGCTCCCTGATTGTGCATGAGGCTCCATGCGACTGTCTGGACCGTCTTCCGTCAGAACTGTTCCATTGTGAGAATGGGACCCTCGTACTGTGAACTCATTTTTCCCTGAAGTCATGTTTTTGTCATGGTATTTGGTAACAGCATTGAGAGAGTAAGACACTGGCTTAGGAAGTGGGAGCTGTGACCCCTTTTGCATACTGCTCATGCTTGTCACTCCAGGAATTCTTGAAGAAACTCAGCTTTAGGCTTCCATGAAAGCAAGTCATAGCAGTGATTGCTCGGCTATCTCCCTGTCTGCAGCTCCCTGACTCTGCTTCACATAGCTGCAGCCCCCATTTCCCCTTTAGCTTGTGGTACAACTATAGTACCCTTGTCTAGATGAGGACATCAGCTGCCTGCCGGCTCTCTCTGACCCTAGTCTGGCACAAGTATCAGGCTTAGGAACCAGCTGGCAGCCAATCCACTTCAGAGTGTTCATACTGGCTCAGTTATGTTCGGAGCAACATGTGTAGAAGCGACTTCCCCACCCCATGTATGTTTTTAGCATCCTTGTTAAAAATCAGGCATCTGTAGCTGTATAGGTTTATTCCTAGGGTTTCTATTCTATTTCATTAATTAAGATAGTTGTTTTTTTTACTAGTACTGTGTTTTGTAATCCAATAATGCAACTGAGAAAACTTATGTTATCTTTAAAATGTTTGCATATATTTATTTAATTATTTATTATGTGTTTATGTGCACACATGTATGTGTAAGGTCATGTATGTAAAAGTCAGAAGACAACATTCTATAGTTTACTCTCTCTTTCCACAAGTTCGTAGGCTTGACATTCAGTGTCGTTATACACTGAGCTGCCTTCCTAGCCCGCCCAAATCTTATAATGTGCACCTTAACTTGCATTTCTTTAATTCATTTAGAAGTCTGAAAACTTGTTTCATGTCTCTTAATTCTTTTTCTATTATTTGCCTTTCAAACATAGTGGTTTAGGAGATAATTTCTACTTCATACATTTTATTACAAAATTTTCCAAACATCTAGGAAAGCTGGAAGAAAATTACAGTGACCTAGCAAGTGACTGCTACCTAGATTCAGCAGTCACTCCACTACCTGTCCTTATCTGTCCCGTGATCTGGCCACCCGTCAGGCCAGCTCCCCTGTGGCCTGAGCTCAGAGCTTCACCATGTCACAGTTGTTTATTTTTGCCTGGTCCTCTTGGGGGACTTGGCCTTCTTTCCGTGCAGGCTCTGCCCACTGCACATCTCCTTGGGCATAGGAGCACCTGTGCAGCTTCCACTGTCTATTTTTTAATCCCATGTCAATTGATGTACATGGACAACTCATCTGCATAGCGTTATTTGCTCTCGGTGTTGACATCTTCATTTGACACTGTGAAGAGTCTTGAGCATTTAAGCAGCAGGCATCCTTTGGGTAATGGAAATTTCCATCATTTTCCTGACTCATGAGCTTCTCTTCTGTACTAAAGAAGCTGACTGCTCAGATGTGGTACAATTGCTCCACCATGTCTTCCTTTCAAAATTTTACAAAGTTGAAGATCACATTTTCATGTTAAACATTATCAATTTTATGTTAAATTTGTTAGTATTGTTGTTCATTCTTTATATATTTTACATGTATGAAAATTTCAAACCAGAAATCATACAAATAATCAGCTGTATTGTATACTCACTTTATCTTTACATTTTATGTGTCCCTAATAATCCTTTAAACTATCAACATATGTTTGGTATATAGATTATAGAGTGAAGTTTTATGGTTTTTTCCCTGAATAGTCATTTACCACATATTTATGCAATATACAATTATCTCATCTGTGATATATGACCACTTTTATTGTGCTTTAAGTACTTATAAGCATACACTTGAGTCTCTTTTAAAGATACATACAGGATTGTAAAAGATTTATTAAACTATTACTTTTAATACTGTAAGTTGAGGAATACTTTAAGGAAGCAATCATGTTACAGCTACACATTATAGCCACATTCCAGTGCATGAATGTTGTTCCAGAAGTATGTATATAGATAGGTGTGTATGTATCACCATGTGGTAAATGCACATTTGTGTATGTGTATGTGTGTGTGTGTTTGCCTGTGTGGATGAGCCTATATTTTAAAACATGTGCTTCTGAATATTCACAATGCTATATTTAGAATTGGAGTATTTGCTAAGGCCAATATGTTGAAGGCTTGATCTCAGGCATTTAAACTACTAGGAGGTGGTAAAGCCTTTAGGAGATGAGACTGAGGAAAGAGAGAAAACATTATCAGGGGTATGATTTTAAAAACAACATGTGTCCCTAGTTCATTCTGTCTCTCTATCATCTATCTATCTATCTATCTATCTATCTATCTATCTAGCTAGCTAGCTATCTAGCTATCTAGCTATCTAGCTATCATTTATCTATCTAGTCTCTCTTACTTTCAATTAATGGGTCAAAGAACAGAACAAATAGTTTAAAAAGAATACATATAAATATTCAGTAAATATATTTTAAGAAGCATTTCTAGTCATCAGAAAAACACAAATTAGAAGTTTCAGATCAACTCAATCAGAATAACCAACATCAAGAAAGGAAATGACAAGTACTTTCAAGGATGTAGGGAAATAGAAAGATTTATGAGCTCCTGGTCAAAGAACAAACCAGGGCAGTCACTATGAGAATCTGTGGAGGGTTCTACAAAACTAAAGACAGAGCTACAACGTGACTCAAACACCCCACTCTTGGACATATTACCCAATGATGGCCCGTCCTACCCCACAGACAGATGCTTCCATGCCCATGGGCTCCATTACTCTTCACAGCAGGAAGTAAACAGAGTCACCGGTGATGCTCATCACCAGATAAGTAGATAATAAAAATGTGCTATATAATAATGGAGCATTTTTCATCCATTACGACTGTGGAATTATGAAACTCACAAGAAAATAGGTATAAATTGAGGCACTAGTGAGGGTGACCCAGCTCAGGAAGACAAATACCACATTTTCTCCCATATGCAGATCCCAGATTGTGTTAAATATGTGCATCTATGTAGTAATAAATATGGGGGAAAATCTAGAAAAAGTAGGAAAGGGCCCCATCAGATGGAAACTAGAAGTTGAAAAGTAGAGGGTTGTGGAAGAGAAAAAAAACATGTGAGATACTCAGGTTTAGTAAGGAATACTGGGGACAAAAGGCACAGTAAAGAAAGAGAAGGGCAGGGAGGCCGAGGGGAGGAAAAGAGGAAATAAAATGTAATGTGTATGGAAACCTATTACTCTGTAAGCTAATTAATATAACAATGAACAAATGAAGGACTAAACATGCAGCTAAAAGTAACTCAGAAGGCTTCGCTGATATCATGGGTCAGGTGTAAGACAGTTCAGGGATAGACGCAAGAGAGATGAATTAGAACGTTCATTGACAGAGATCTGAACAGAATGTGTAAGCTCTATGGACACCAAAAAAAAAAAAAAAAGACTTTTTGGCAAGGTGCAACTATCTATTAATACTGAATGTCTTGAAAAATGAAAACTGGGAATAAAAAGAACATATCTAAGAATAAAAGTATATACTAATAGTAAGCATGCTAAGAAAATCTGAAAAAAATAATCTCATTCATAATTGCCTCCCCAAAATGCCTCAGAATAAAGCTAACCAAATAAGTGAAAGACATCTACAGTGAAAACTTAAAAACCCAGAAGAACAAAATCAAAAAGTATGCTAGAAGACAGAGAGCCCTGCCGTGCTCATGGACTGGAAGCATCAGCAATGTTATCATAGCCATACTATCTGTCCTGGCTTGCTTTTTGTTGCTGGAATGAACACTGACCAAAACGAATTTTGGGGAGAAATGGTTTATTTGGCCTACAGGGTACAGTCCATCACTGAGGGAAGCCATGGCAGGAATTCAAGGCAGGAACCTGGAGTCCTGCTGCTACTGGCTTGCTTTCAGGATTCTGGTCAGGCAACTTTCATATCCAGCGCAGTGCTGCCTGCTCTGGGGTGATATTTTCCACAGTAGGCTTGGTCCTCTTCCAGCAGCAATCCAGAAAACACCCCACAAACATTCCACCAGACAATCTTTTTAACATAATCTTTCATGATTCTTTGGGAATTCCAAATCACACACTCCAATTTCACTCACTTCCCAGTCCCCCCCCCCATATCTGCCCTACATCCCTGCAGCATTCCTTCCAAAGAAAAATTTTAGAAAATTAAATCTCAAACCAAAACCAACAAACGAACCAAACAAATACCCAAACCAAAATTCTTCCTCTTTTTTTTTTCCCACCTCTCCCCAACACTTCTTTATTTGTCCTGGTGACACTGGGAGCTGCAGGGTGTCACACATTATACCCTTTTGTTCAATCAGCTTTCCTGTGCAAATGTTCATGACATTGAATCATTGGTCTGGTTCAAGGCCTCTGGCATCTGGTCCACCATCATCACTGGATCTCCTCTGAATCTCCTCTCAGACATCCTGGAGCCATCCCAGGTCGTGGAGATCCTGTGGGTATCATCCCATGGGACCAGTCCCATTACATACTCCAGCAGGTCATAGATGGGGTAGATGTTGGGTGGGGGGCAACCCAAGGCCCAGTTGTGGGCCTGGGTGGTATCTAAACTGGTCAATCTGGGCCACTGGGGCTACTCCCCTCAGGCAAGGGGTAGATCCAGCTCTGGTATATCTGTATCATCAAGGCCAGTTCTCCCATGCCTGTGGTGAAGGGTGGGGTTATCTCTCCCAATTGCTGGGGATGAGGTGGGGTGTTGGGGGGCACAGCTCACCACTGAGGGTCTGGGTCAGCAAAGGAAGTAACACCAGCAACAGACATCAACATAGACCTTAGCTGCTGGGCCATGGAACCAGATCCTGGCCTCAGGTTGCAGCACAGACCACTCAGATCTATATGGCCCCAGCTACAGTGTGACCCTTGGACACCACCATGGTCTCAGGAGGCTGACCCGACACCGGGCATCCGCAGGGCCCTCATTAGCAACAGGAGCCATGGGCATCAACTCATATCCTGGCGGCTGTAGGGTGACGAATCCGGACATGGTCCTCAACAACAGCCTGGGCCCAGATGACACCATGGCCTTTGGTGTCAGCACAAGCCGCTCATATCTACATGGCCCTCAGACTCCAGCAAGGCCACAGGTTGCTGCCCAGACTCCAGTCTTTCATGTGGCCATTGCTCACCAGCCAATCTTATTCAGGCAATTTTTCTATTGAGACTTTCTCTTCATGGGTGTGTCAATTTGACAACCAAGATTAGCCATTGCACTATCAACACCAATCTACAGATTCCATATAATCTCCATTATTTTTCAGAGAAATTAATTTAGTCTTAAGTTTTATATCCGTGTGCCTAAGACAGTGGAGAGCTAAAACAATTGTCTGTCTTCAGTAATTGATGATAAGGAACTGGATATTCACACACAGAGGAATGAAATGTGATACACATTGCTCACTGTGTTTAAAACCATCTCCAAATCAATCCACAGCCTTAATGGAAGGTCTGAAACTCTAAAATTGACAGAGTGTAGAAGAGGGAAAACACTTATCAGAGGCAAGCACATTCTGGGTAGGACTCCATTTGCCTAGTGCCACCATTTGACATATGGGATTCATAAAATTGAAAACCTTCTACACGGCAAAGGAAACAATTAATCAAGTGAAGAAAGAAGTTACAGAAGCAGGGAAAGCATTCGCTGCCTATATATGTGACAGATGCTTACTATTTGGAATATACCAAGAACTCCACAAGCTAAAAGAGGTATCCGACAACCCAAATAAATAAATAGGCAAATGGAAATAACAGACATTTCTTAAAATATGAGAAACAAATGACCCATAAACATATGAAAAGGTATATCATCAGTCATAAGACTTGCAAATAAATGTTACATCTATGTTCCCTCTCACCCTGGTCAGGAGGGCACCAAGAAAACAAGCAACAATAAATAGTGGCTAGAGAATAGACCTAAAAAAGCTCTCATACATTGTTGGTGAAAATGTGAACCATCAAAGCCAATAGAGTAATCAATGTAGAGACTCCTCAAAAACCTAAACACCGCTTACTAGGTTGACAGGTGTGTGTCCCTTTGGGCATTCCTTACTTCCCCAGCTCAACACAGCACAGAGAAATCTGCAGTGTTTACTGCACCATTATTCAAAACATTAGGTTAGGAAACCAGTGTAGGTGCCCAAAAACAGAGGAGTAGATGGAAAAAAATGTGGTTCATACATAAAATATATTTTTAACCAGAAAGGATCAAGTTATACAACGTAGAGAAAATGGATGCGATTGGAGATAATCCCGTTACATGAATTAAGTCAGTCTTAGACTCTTTCATTTGTGAGTCCTAAACCTAGAGATTCATACACTCATCTTTACAGATGTTATGAAAGTAGAAACAAAGCTTCCCAGGAAGCAAAGAGGATTGATTATAGAGGCGAGGGGTGTGGGGGGTTGCAGAGTGTGGAAGATAAGCTCAACGTACACTGTGCTTGCACCAAAGCTTTCGACTTCTGCAGCTTGCACTCCTCCCTCTCCCTTGGCACATGGTACTTGGCTATCAGGAACATCTGTTACCGGGCCTGCATTTGCTGTGCATGTCAATGGCAATTTGTTCTGTGCTGTGTGTGCGTGTATCATGTGGATAGAATTTCTTGGGGTGACCTAAATTGAGCAAAGTTGTAGAACGATGGGTGTGTGGGTGTATTAACTTGATAAATCATTTAGGGTTTTGGTGGATGGCCGTGCTCAGGTTTCATTTCTCAGCCCTGAAAACAAAGTTTATGATATTAATATTCATAATGTTCTTATTGAACCAGTTTAAGACCTCTAGGATAAAGCAAAATTTACAGGGTCCTCTGAACCAAGAAGTTGATTAAATTGTTCAATGAACTTGTTCAATTATGGAATTGTTCTGCTTTTAATTCCTTTGGGACTTATTTTGATATAACTCCCTACTGCTTCCTGTGAACTGTGCATTTCACACTGATAGGAGATGAACTGATTAGGAAGAAATTAGGAAACACGTTACTAAATAGAGACACACTTAATCAATATAAATCTTTCTATTGCATTCCTTTAAATTAAGCTTGAAACATCACACCACCTCACCAGTGTTGCTTGGTTATGCTCTTAATGGGCAAGTGGGAAGAAAAGAGAAGAGAAGAGAAGAGAAGAGAAGAGAAGAGAAGAGAAGAGAAGAGAAGAGAAGAGAAGAGAAGAGAAGAGAAGAGGACTAGCTTTGCCTGGGAATACTGAATTAATATGTAATTTGCTTAACAGAGCATGCTTATTGCTTCATCCCTGAAATGCCAAGCTCGACTTAATGTAAGAATTCATTTCGTATAAGCGCTAAAAGGAAAATCAGAGGCAGGAAAATGTGTTTCCTACAATTCGCAGTTATGAAGCAGAGATAGAGGAAGGCATTTCTCCAGCGAGAAGCGGTTGCGGGTGCAGCTGGAGCATGGCCCTGGCTGCTGTAATGCATGCTGCAGTTATGTGGACTCAGAGCAACAATGCCTGCTATGAGAGGAAGGGTCTGGCTTTGCCGGGTGAACTTCTCATCGTTTGTGGTGTGTGGAGAACCAGCGAGGACAGCTTCAGTGTCATGTGTTTCCTCCACTGGCAAAGAGGCTTCTGAATATTTGGGTCAAGAGCTATCAATGTTACCAGGTCTGTTGATAGCAGATGTGCTTCTAAAATAAATTGTGCTTTAAAATGGTAATAATCTTTCACCATCTTTAATGCTGTGTTCTTCTCATCAACAACAATTCTTGAGATAAAAATTTTAGCATAATTCAGGAATATTCTGAGAAAATGTATGCTTTGTCTTGCTGCTGAATTAACGTTTGTTATGAGGGGAGAATCATTACGTGCTTAAAATGCAAATCAAAGATAGTCTATTCCTTTCCTTTTAAAGAGAAATTACACATTTATTTTTAGATGTGAATCAGAGCTTGCACACATGTGCAAAGCAGTAAGGTGGGTAAAGCACACCAAATATTTATATGGAAAATGCCTAGAAAGTTTGTAGCCAATCCATGCTTTTTCTATAGCTTACACATTTCCTAATATGCAACACTTGCCCATAGGAAAAATTAATTCATATATTTATGTCTGAAAACATGTTCTTGAAACATTCAAAATTATTATATTGGCTCTTATATAAGAGATACAGTAAGACAGACAGACTAGCATCTTTCAGGTTTTGTTCATTCATTCATTTATGTCCTGGCAATGCTTAAGCTTGCATGGGCAGCCCATTTATCGCGGTTCTCCAGTTGTTCCTATCCTGGGCAGTCCTAGATGCTCTTGTTATTGTCATACCCTAGGTTCTACAGTCTTCCTTTACTCTGTCTATCCAACGTTTGGGGGCCTTCCTCGTCACCTTATCCCATGCACTCCTCCAAGCAGTGCTATCTTCAGGTATCTGCCGACATTCATTCTCATAACATGGCCAAAGTATCTCAAGTGCCGTTGCCATATCCTGTAGTTTATATCCTTATGTAGATGGAGATGTTTCTTAATGTCATTGTTGCATGGCCTATCTCTTCGTGTGACACCTAGAATCCTCCCGAGACATGCTATCTCAAACACACTCAGTCACTGTTCTGAGGAGCATTTCATTGTCCATATCTCGGAGTTGTAAAGAAGACAGCTCAAAACAAGTGTCTCATGTACTTGTAATTTTGTTGTTGTTGTTGTTGTTGCTGTTATGTCTCTCCCTGACCAACCCTTTTCTAGTGCCTGGAATGCAGCCCTCCCTATCCCTATCTGTCCCTTGATGTCTGAAATAGTTTTCTCCTTTGAACTGAGGTTTCCTTCCAGATAGACAAAGTTGACTCTTCGCTTGGGGTTCTGATTCTTTAAACATTGTTATAATCCTTGTGCATCCTTCTCATGTGTTTGTTGTATCTCGGTCTTCTAGATATGTTTAGTTTCATACCAAGGATTTCACTGACTTCCACCATTCTATATACCATGGCCTGCAGCTCATTTGAACTTTCAGCAAGGAGTGCTGTATCGTTGGCGAAACGCAAGTTATTGATTCGTACACCATCTATCTGCATGCCTATCTCCTCATCCTCCAGGGCTGTGGCTATTATTAGTTCCAGGACTATATTAAAGAGTAGTGGTGGTATTATATTAAAATTCCAAATTGTGCATATCACCAAGATTTTCGTCCTAAACAAACTAGTAGTAAATACATCCAACAATTAAAAAAAGTGACAGTAATTTAAAGAAAGGGAAAAATAGATAAATCCAAGAATGGAGGGGAATTAAGCTCAATATACTGATTCTATACTAAAGCTTCAGGACCTGTAGAAAACTGTTTTAGTAGCTAAGACCCAAAAAACAGCAGAAAACTAACATCAGGCCCGTGAAGAAACCTTGAGATTGTTGTTGATGACTTACCTCCTCAACTCAAAATAAATCATTTTATAGGTAGACCTAAAATTTTAAGGGTTTTATCATCCTATGATATTGAACAGTTCCACAGCACAAGCAAATATACCTTAATTTTGCAGGTGTAAGATACTCAGATTTGAAACCAAGCACATACAGTCAAAACACAAAGGACAACATAAAATACACCAACATTAGATCCAGCTGTATACAGAAGAAAAAAAAGCATCATAGGCTAATATAGGCTTTATTGGGTAACAGAAACACAATTAAAAGAGTAAAAATTTCCCTAATAAATCTCTTCAGTAGATCAAAGCAAAAAAAATGAGTTGTTAATCAAATTAATAGATACCGAATAAGTACACCATTCAGTATCCATTCTAAATTAAAAAAGATTCCTGATGGATTGAATTTTTTATTCCATTATGGCCTTGGAATCTAATAAAATGACTTTACAGTATCAGAGAATCGCTTTTCAAGCTGAATAATAGAAGTTCCACCATCATTTCCTCCAGGTTCAAGGTGGAAAATGTTCTTCCATCACAGTATGTCAACTCAAAAAATATCTTTGTATTTCTCTTGGTGTACAGAGACACCCTGATCGTGGCAACTCTTATAAAGGAACACATTTAACTGGAGTAGATTGCTTACAGTTTCAGAGGTTCAGTCCATTGTCATCATGATGGGAGCCTGGTGGAGTGCAGACTGACGTGGTGCTGGAGTAGTAGCTGAGAGTCCTACACTTTGCAGGCAAGAGGAAGTCAACAGTCATACTGAGCATCAGCCTAAGCATAGGGTACTCAAACCCCACCCCCACAGTGCCACACTTCTTCCTACAGTGCCACACCCACTCCAACAAAGCCACACCTACCTCCCTATGGTGCCACTCCCTAGATGAGATTTGGGGGACAGTTACATTCAAACTATCACATGATGGTCACGCGCAGCATGAAGATAAACTTCCAGAAGGAGCTACAAGTGGTCATCAGTCACGGATCAGACAGGGCTATGGGGGCACAGGTGCTTTTCTGTTTGTTCTCATTCTCGATGGGTTTCCATTAAGAACAAAACTGCAATAAGCATGCCTGTAATTCTGGTCATTTCCTGTTTGAGCACAAGGCCTACACAAGACAGGGACAAAGAAATGAGATGAAATATGAGAAAAATAAATGAAACAAATTTACAGTTTGCGTCTTTTAAATGTAATCTTTTAAATTTTTGCCTATAATTTAATGGTCAATTGGGATGATCTACGAAAGTAAACACAACAAAGCACAAAGTTATTATATTTGCTGACATAAATTTGCTTAATTACAAAATGCAAACATAAGGAATCGGCACTTTGATGTGCATCAGTAATAATTATACTGACAGCTTAAAAGCCCTAATCTTCTCTTGGTGTGCTCAGCTACTGCTGCCTTGAACAATCCAGAGTGGAGTCTAAACATGCCCTTAGTCCTTTCACTCAAGGGTGACCGCTGAAGACTTCACTTCCCAGTCCCACAAAAGGAAACCACCATCAAGCCGTCCACGTGCTGACACGTCTGCTACATGTCTCCTTCGGATGGTGTGGACAGCGGCAGATTGAAGAGTCGTGGACTGAGCCGTTGAAATGTCAAGGTTTCCACACAGACAGCTAGAATCACACAAGCCTCCCTTCTATGTTTTTTGTTCAGGCTTCACTCTTAGAAATCATTCAGAGGTCCTGTGTTGATCATGATTGGCTTATGTTGGGTTTCTATTGCTAGGAAGAGACAACATGATCATAGCAACTCTCAGAGAGGCAAACATTTCATTGGGGCTGAAATGTTCAGAGGTTTAGTCCATTATTATCATGGCAGGAAGAGGATGGTGTGCAGGCAGACATGGGACAGGAGAGTAGCTGAGAGTGTTACATCCAGATTGGCAGGCAGCAGGAAGAAAGTGACACTGAGCCTGGTTTGAGCTTCTGAAACCTCAAAGCCCCGCCTACTCCCTGGAACACCCTTCTTCCGATAAGGCCACACTTACTCCAGCAAGGCCACACTTCCTAATAATGTGCCTACGGAAGCCATTTTTATTCAAACCACCACAATGACGAAATCTAATAATTTTAAAAACTACACTTTATTTTTGTGGTCTCTGCCTTTACTGCTAAGGGTCACAATGTCGTGAGATGGAGAGGACGAGTGTTGCACCACCACTTTCCTCTTGTGTCTTGTTTATCACATCAGCACTGATTAAACTTGGTGATAAGGTCCATGAAGTATAAACAATGTAAGTAATGGACTTCCTTTTGTCACAGGAGAGCAGAGTGTAGGTGAAATTTCTGCGGGCTGGTATGATACTGAACAATAATATCAAGAATCCCAGAATTCCTACCCCTCTGCTCTCCTGTGCTTAGGGTGATGGCCCTATTTCTAGTGTGTATTTCAGGCATAAAAGGAGGAGGAAAGGGGAAAGGGGTGAGAGGTAGAGAAAGCTGGAAGGCGTTCACTGGGGACTCATGCCTTTTAGGGCCGTTCCCAATGTGCATTTCACAGGTTTAGATATTCAACTCCATTCTTTACAAATAGAACTCCTCAGGAATAAAGAGATGGCTTAGCTACTAAGGACACTGGCTGTTTTTCCAGAGGACCCAAGTTCAACTTCTAGCACCTATGCAGTGGCTCACAGCTATCTGTAACTCCAGGTATAGGGGATCAAACACCCTCTTCTGACCTCTGCAGTCATTTGAATGTAACAAGTGGTGCACAAATGCACAAACAGGCAAAACATGGATACACATAAAAACAAAATAAAAACAATGCTGGGCGGTGGTGGCGCACACATTTAATCCTAGTACTCAAGAGGCACAGGCAGATAGATCTCTACAAGACTGAGGCCAGGACAGGCTTCAAAGCTACAGAGAAACCCTGTCTCAAAAAATAAAAAATAAATAAATAAATAAATAAATAAAATATTTAACTAGGCACACACCCAATCACTATTGCATCTTTACCTTACGGTTTTTGTCTTAGCAGAAAGTAAACTGAAAACCCAAGCCATAGTACCATCCTTTCTGTGTTCAATAGTGGAGATATATTTTAAAGCTCAAGATGAGTTAAAAATAGGAAGGTGGCAAATACACGTATTTTCCTTTCTGATACATTAAATCTAAGCAGCTTAGGATAGCAAACATCTAAGAAGACACAGTGGACTACACTGGATGTCAAATTGTAAAGCTACTTAGAAAGGTCAGGCTAAAAATTCAAGGGAAGAACAGCCAGTGCTCTTAACCTCAGAGCCATCATTCCAGCCCAATTTTTATGCTGGAGAGGATGTGGGGTAAAGGGAACACCTCTCCATTGCTGGAGGGAGTACAAACTGGTACAGTCACTTTGGACATCAGTATGATGATTTCTCAGAAAATTAGGAAATATAACCTAACTCAAGATCCAGCAATACCACTTTTGGGTATAAACCCAGAGGACACTCAAGCATATTACAAGGACATGTGCTCAACTATGTTCATAGCAGCATTATTTGTAATAACCAGAACCTGCAAACATCCTAAATGTCTCTCAACCAAAAAATGGATAAAGAAAATGTGGTATATTTACACAATGAAGGACTACACAAAGAAAAAAACTGACATCTTAAAATTTGTGGACAAATGGATGGATCTAGAAGACATCATATTGAGTGAGGTAACCCAGATCCAGAAAGACAAACATAATATGTACTCATTCATAAGTGACTTTTAGATACAAAGCGAAGCCAAATCAGGGTAAAATTTACAACCCCAGAGAACCTAAACAACAATGAGGTCCCTAAGAGAGACATACATAGATCTAATCTACATGGGAAGTAGAAAAAATACAAGATCTCCTGATTAAATTGGGAGTGTAGGGATCTGGGAAGAGGGTAGAAGAGGAGGGGGGAGGAAGGGAGGGTAGCTGAGAAAAATATACAACTCAATAAAAACAATAAAAAAATTCAAAGGAAACAATAACAAGTGTGCAAGCTAATACCTACTGCTATCCCCACAGTACCTCCTTTACTGTAATCTCTGTCATATGGCACTCGTGGAATTGTATTGGGTGGAATTAAGAAGAGAACAATGAAGCATATTTTATAATATCCTCTTCTAGACTGGATGCAAATAGAATTTATTAAGTAGATGTGAAGGAAAGAGAATAAGCTGACTCTAGCCTAGAATGCACCTTGCATACACATGTTTTCTGCTTGTCAAGTCATGAAATTCTCAAAACAACATTTTAAAGAAAAGAATTTATTTTCTCTAACTTATTCTTTAGTAATGCCACACATGAATAAAATGTATTAGATCAACTCCACCTCCTCTCCTCTCCTCTCCTCTCCAACATCCCCTGGACCCACTCCTTTTCCTCCAACTTCAGTCCTCTTTATCTTTCAATAACTCACTAAGTGAAGTTCGTCCTGCACAGATGCACATGGGGTAGGGTGCTATCCACTGATGCATGGGCAACACACTGAGCCCCACTGCTGAAGAAAACTAAGCATTCCTTTCTTAGTGGCCATCCACTGCCAACAGTTCCTCAGATGAGGGTAGGACATTGGGTGCATTGACTGTCTTAGTCAGGTTCAGATTTTGTGCCTAAACTGGCTTCTGGGAGTCCAGAAATATAATGGACTTGTCATATCCAAAAGATGTTACTTCTCAGCCATCTTTCCTTATCTCTGGCATTTACAGTCTTCTGCCCCTTCTTGTGAGATGTTTCTGGAGCTTTGCTGGGAAAGTATATGACATACATGTCCCATTTAGGGCTTAATCACTCCACATATACTTAGTTTCTATACTTTGACCAGTTCTGAGCCTCTGTATTAACTGCCATTCTACCCAGAAAGAAACTTCCCTGCTGGGGGTGAGAATTGCACTAATCTATGCCCATAAAGATCAGTCCCTTCAGCAAAACAGTGGTAGTGCATGTAGCCAAGAGTTACTGGTCACATTTGCAGCACCAGGCCTGAGCTTCCTTCTGTGGAATAGGGCTAAATTCCCATTAGAAAGCTGATGGTTACCCTCATACATTTATGCCACCATTGTACCAATGGGCATATGTAGAACCTGCCATCATATTTATAGGTAGACTGTTGAAATGGCTCAATGTATAAAGAGACCTACCACCAAGTCTGATGACTTACTGTCTAGAACCCATACAGCAAGAAGGAAGAGTCTTCATGCATGTGGAGGTACATGCACAATCCAACACACACATTTAGATAAATAAACACAATTCCAAAGGTTTGTGGAAGTAACAGACTACCATGAAAATGAAGAGAGAAGATCAAGAAAAATAATATCAAAAGAAAAGAGAATGCTAAAAGGCAAAAGAAGAAGCTGTTATAGTGAGTTTTTGGCTGAACTCTGCAGTGAGTTCTTTTGCAATGTTGTCTTCATTTTGGTCCAAACTTTGTGCTGTT
>NW_026068116.1:1206449-1210006 GCF_014885135.2 Alexandromys fortis | reverse complement strand
TTTTTTTTTTTTTTTTTTTTTTTTTTTTTTTTTTTTTTTTTTTTTTTTTTTTTTTTTGTCTATTTGACACCAGCTAGTGTCATCTAACACAAGGGTGCCTCAATTGAGAAACTGCCTTCATCTGATTGGCTTGTAGGCAGTCATTAGGTGGGTCATTTTCTTGATTGATGACTGGTATGAGAGGGCCCAGGCCACACTCTTGGTGATGCCATCCCTGGGCAGGTTGTTCTGAGGTGTTTAAGAAAGAAAACCAAGCAACTGATGTCGGGCAAGCCAACAAGCAGTACTTCTCTGTGGTCTCCAGTTTTTGCCTAAAGGTTCCTGCCTTGAGTTCCTATCCTAACTTCCACTCATGATGGCCCATAACTATAAAAGAGGGAGGATGGTAGGAGTGGGAGAGGGAGTGGGGCTGGGGAGATTTTTCCTCCCTAGATTACTTTAGACCACAGCATTTTGTTGCAGTAATGGAAGGCAGACTTGACTGCCTAATGTTGCATTTTCTTCAATATATATTTTACAATATTGATTGAACTTAGACATATGTATCGTTAAAAGATGAATATGATAGCAAAGGGAAAAAAATCAATATTGCAGGATGCTAGACATTAAATATGTAATTTTCATTCTTTCAGACATATCAGAAATTTAACCTGAAAGTTTTTGGGGGAGATTTTATGGTACCTAGGGGTTAAGATGTCACAATATATTCATAGTTCAGCAAGACCTCACCACAGAAAGCACATGCAGCCCCCCAATGCGGCAGTGGAAGGCTTCTGGGGGACATTTGGGCAAAAAGCAAACGATCTTATTGTTTTGTTTTCCTGAGGCTAAATCACAAACAATAATGGAAGGAGAGTCAGTTTAATGTGCTCAGATCTGTTCCTACATCAACATCTGTACACGCTGATTAATTGTGTTCTCATTAGCAATGCAGCTGCGTTTGCAGTCTTCCCAGTCCACGCTGACAAACACTTCCGAGAACAGCCCGAGATAGGCAATTTAAATGATTTTTTTGAAAGGTTATCAGATTTCTGTATTTTTCTTCAAAGACTTGAAGAGTGAGTGAACTATCACACAAGATCCACTCTGTACAAGGAGAAATGCGGAAGCAGGAGCGTGCGGAAGTCTTCCGGTGTGTTCCCTCCAGCCACGACGGCTCCTTACTTTCTTCTCTTCCTAAACTCTGAGTGACTGTCGTGATAGCAGAGAAGAGGGCTTCAGCTGTGGTCATTTTTGAAGAATATTTGAGTCAAAAGTGGTGTTTAGGCAGTAAGACACATCTGTGTATATGACTGCCAAAGGTCGGGCTAACTCAATTCTCTACCTGTAGTTAGCCATGGCTCCCCGGTCTGTATATATTAATGATCCATTGACTAATTTAATCATTGTTTACATTAATGCAGTGGGTCTCAGTCAAGTCTCCGCCCTGAGGGAAAAGGGATGGGGATATAGGAACAGGGCCATGCTGTTTAGAACAAGAGCAGTTAAACCCTTCAGTGGATGGTCATATGCTCATCCTCTATTACAGTCAGAAAGAACAATGGCAATGGGCTTTTGATCCTACTGCATGTACTGGCTTTGTGGGAGCCTAGGCAGTTTGGATGCTCACCTTACTAGACCTGGATGGAGGTGGGTGGTCCTTGGACTTCCCACAGGGCAGGGACCCTGATTGATCTTTGGGCTGAGGAGGGAGGAGGACTTGTTTGGGGGAGGGGGAGGGAAATGGGAGGCAGTGGCGGGGAAGAGACAGAAATCTTCAATAAATAAATAAATAAATTTAAAAAAAGAAAAGAAAAAAAAAAAGAAAGATTAGAGAAGTCTTACCACAGTTGAGGAATTAAGTTCTTTGTCCTTCATAAAATACTTTGGACCAGAAAAATAAACATGATAACCCTAGTCTTAGATTTTCTACAGAAAACACCAGGACCAAAAGCAATTTGATAAGAAAGGGGTTTATCATATATTTCCAAGTAATTGTCTGTCACTGAAAGAAATTGGGGCAGAAACTCAGTGCAGGAACCTGGAGGAGGAACGAAAGCAGAAGCCAAGAAGAAATGTTGCTTTGGGCTTGCTCCTTATGGCTTGCTTAGTTTGCCTTCTTATAACTCTCAGGACCAGCAACCCAGATGTAGCACCACCCATAACGAGCTGTTTCTCCTGCGTCAATTATCAAGAAAAAGCTCTGCAGGTGTGCCTTCAGGCCAATCGGGTGGCAGCACTTTCTCCTAAATGATTCTAGCTTGGACCATGTTAACACAAAACTAACCAGCATAGCCCTTATGTTCCCATTCTGAAATGCTTTTTGATACATGTGTTTAAGGACACCAACTATTGAATTAAAATTTTCTTTTTATTTTTCTTTAATTATCTGAAATATCCTGAGAACAGATGTTTTAAAAGTCTTGAGGAACCAGCTATCATCAATTCGATTCAGATTTCATCATGGACAAATATATATATATATGTATATGTATATATATATATATATATGAACCAAAGATGAATTAACCAGAAACAGAAGCTGTGAAGTTTCACATTGGACTTTGGACTTTCACTTTTTAATATGTTTTGTATGTTTATCTACCAACACAAATAGAAAATCCAAAGCAAGTTTAGAAATAGAAAAAAAATGACTTTGTATCCTCTTTCATAACTTATGTTTATTGTTTTTTTGTTTGTTTGTTTTTGCCTGTATTCAGTTCTTCCTCATCACCTAATGCAGTGCTTCTCAACTTTCCTAATGCCATTCTTCACGTTATGCTAACCCATACATAAAATTATTTTCATTGCTACTTCATAAGTATAGTTTTTCTCATGTTATGAATCATAATGCAAATATTCTTTTTCTGTTATAAAAATTTGCTAAAGGGATCACAACCCACAGGTTTGGAAGAGCTATCCTAATATTTAGACTCTTTTGTTGTTCTTTTTTCTATTTGTTGTACTGTACCCACCTGCATGTCTGCTTACATATACATGCATATACAGGAAAGCAGGCAGCATACAGCCATCATACTCTCTAAAAATCCAGAGAGGAAGCAAAAACCAAGGAACAGAACACTCACTTAACAAAGTGAAATCCAGAAATCAGCACCTAGACCTATAATCATCCCATAGCCAGATGCCTAAATGTCAAAATAAAAACATAATCATTAATAGTCAGGGCAATATGTCTTCACTAGAGCCCAGCTACCCTACCACAGCAGGCCCTGAATACTCCAATGTAGCTGAAGTACATTAAAAAGACCTTAAAATCAACTATATGATGATGGTAGAGGTCCTTAAAGAGGAAATGAATCCCTTAAAGAATTGCAGGAAAAAAAAAAAAAAGAATCAGAAGAAATGAATAATTCCTTAAAGAAACAAAAGAAAACACAAACAGTGGAATTAAAGGAATAAAAGTGGTCAAGGCCTGAAAAATGGTTTTCTTTATGAAAAAGCAAACTGAGGAAAATCTGCAAACGAAAAATTTAGGAATTCAAACAAGAACCACAGAGGTAAGCATCACTAACCAAATAAAAGATATGGAAAAAAATCTTAGGCATTGAAGATACCAG
>NW_026068116.1:1200481-1204234 GCF_014885135.2 Alexandromys fortis | reverse complement strand
CTATATGTTTTTCTTTGGGTTCACCTTCTTATTTAGATTATCTAGGATCACAAATTATATGCTCAGTGTCCTTTATTTAAATAGATTTATAATCCCTAGTGAAATATAAGTAGTCTTTAAAATCTCCCAAGCAAAAATATCTCAGGGTCACATGGTTTTAGTGTAGAATTCTACCAAAATTGCAAAAGAGAGTTAACATTAATCCTTTTCAAATTATCCACAAAATAGAAACAGAAGAAATATTACCTAATTAATTTTATGAAGCTATATTTGCCTTGATACACAAACCATGTAGAGATGTAATAAAGAAACAGAATTACAGATAAATTTCCCTTATGATAGTTGATGCAAAAATACTCAATAAAATTTTTGCAACCCAATCCAAGAACACATCAAAAGGATGTAGATGCCATCCCAGAAATTCAGGGATGGTTCAATATGTAAAAATCAATAAATGATGTAATCCAGCATATAAACAAACTGAAAGAAAAAGAACATGATAATATTATTAGATGCAAGAAAATACTTTGAAAAAAATCAACACCCCTTCATGATAAAAGTCCTGGAGAGATTAGGGAGAGAGAGAGACACATGGGACATACCTAAGCATAATAAAGGCAGTTTACAGCAAGTCTATAGTCAACAATAAATTAAATGGAGAGAAAATCAAAACAATTCCATTAAAATTAGAAACAAAGCAAGGTTGTTCCCTCTCTCCATAGCTATTTAATATAGTACTAAAAGTCTTAGCTAGAGAAATAAGACAACTGAAGGAGATAAAAGGGATACAATTTAAAAAGGAAGAAAGTCAAAGCATCATTTTTTGGAGATGATATGATAACATACATAAAATATCTAAAAATTCCACTGAGAAATTCCTGTAGCTGATAAATACTTTCAACAAAGTTACTGAAATTAACTCACAAGTATGAAATTAATTTACAAAAATCAGGATACCTCCTATACACAAAAGACAGACTGAAAAAGAAATCAGGAAAACAATACCTTTTACACTACTGTCAAATAATAAAAAAATCTTGGAGTAATTCTAACTAAGCAAGAGAAAGACTTGCATGATAAAACTTCAAGTCTTTCCAGAAAGAAATTGAAGAAGATATTAGAAGATGGGAAAATCTTCCGTGCTCATGGATCGGTAAGTTTAACATATTAAAAATGGTCATCCTACCAAAAGCAGCCTACAACTTCAATACAATACCAGTCAAAATTCTGACACGTTGTTCACAGATCTTGTAAGGACAATCTCAACTTCATATGGAAAAAGAAAAAAAAAAAACTGAGGATAGCTGAAATAATTCAGAATAATAAAAGAACTGCTATAGATATGATCATTCTTGACTATGGGATTTAATAAGAAGCTATAAACCATAAAACCAACATGGTTTTGGCATAAAAAGAGACAATAAATTGAAGATCCAGGCATAAGTCCTCACAAATATGGAACCTGATATTTTTAGTAAAGAAGCCAAAAATACACACTGGAAAATAGGCTGCAACTTCAGCAAATGGTGCTGGTCAAACTGGATGTCTGCTTGTAGAAGTATGCAAATAGATCCACACTAAACTGAAGTCTAAGAGGACCAAAGACATCAACATAAAACCAGATACACTGAATGAGGTTCAGTGAGCAGAAGAGAAAGTGCCGAATAGCCTTGAATGCTTTGGCATAGAAGTCAACTTTTTGAACAAATTCCAATAGGGCAGGTACTAAGATCAACAATTAATAAATGGAACTTCATGGAACTAAAAAGCTTCTGTAAGTCAATAGACACCATCAATAGGACAAAATGGCAGTCTACAGAATAGGAAATGATTTTTTTACAACTCTGGTAGAGGACTAATATAAAAAATATATAAAATACTCAAGAAACTAGATACCAAATAATCCAATAAAAATGGGGTACTGATCTGAACAGAAAATTCCTAATGGAGGAAACGCAAATGGCTGAGAAACACTTAAAAGAAATGTTCAGCATCCTTATCCATTAGGGAAATACAAATCAAAACTACTTTAGATTCTATGTTACATCTGCCAGAATGACTAAGATAATAACACGAGACAGCTCATGATGGGAAAGATAGAAAGAAAGTGTTGAATTAGGAGCGGCGGCGGGGCTGCGTCCCCAACACCCCGGCCGCTTGGCTAGCTCATGCCCGAAATAACAACACACAAACTGTATTCATTTAAGAACTGCTTGACCCATGAACTCTAGCCCTTACAGGCTAATTCTCGCACCTGGACTAGCCCATTTCTAATGATGTGTGTAAGCACCCCAAGGTGCGCTTACCGGGAAGATTCTAGCCTACGTCCATCTTCATCGCGTGTGCCTCAGAGAGCAGAGCTATCGCATCTACCCAGGAGAGCTGAGCATGGCGTCTGTGTTCCGGAGAGCAGAGTCTCTCTGGGAGAAGAGCAGAGTCTGACCTCACTTCCTCTTCCGCCCAGAATTCTATTCTGTTTACTCCTCCCATCTATGTTCTAAGCTATGAGGCCAAGCAGTAGGTTTATTATAACTTAACCAATGAAATCAACAGATTGATATATGACACTCCCACATCAAGAAAGGAAAACACTGTTCCTCTGATGGTGGGAGTACAACCTTGTACAGCCACTGTTGAAATCAATGCAGCATTTCCTAAGAAGTTTGGGAGTCAATCTTTCTCAAGATCCAGCTATACCACTCTTGGGCATATAACCAAAGGACATTCAATCCTACCACAATGACACTTGGCCAACTATGTTCATTGCAACTTTATTCATAGTATCTAGGAACTGGAAACAACCTAGATGTCCTTAACAGAAGAATGGATAAAAAATGCAATACATTTACAAAATGGTGTTATTACTCAGCTGTCAAAAAATAATATCATGAAGGTTACAGGCTAATGGTTGGAACTAGGAAAAAATTCTTTCTGAGTGAGAAAACCCTGACACAGAAAGAGGAAAATGGTAGGGTACACACTACTATGTATTCACTTATATATGAATATTAGCCTCTGAGTAAGTGATAGCTAAGTTGTAATCTGTAGACCCAGAGAGGTTAGGTATAGAGAAGAAGAATCTAGAGTGAATACCAGGATGTCCCTGGAAGGGAGAAATAGAATAGATTTTATAGCTGGACTGGGGTAGATGGGAATGAGAAATGGGCAATCAGATGAGAGATAAGGTAGAGAGAGAGAGAATATAGGGAGAGCCAACTGGAATTGAGGGGCATTTTGGGAATGGTATGGAAACCTAGTGCAGTGGAAACTTCCTAAAATTTATGAAGGTGATACTAATAAATTCTTCAAAAATGGGGGCTATGATGTCCCAACTGGCAATCTCTTGTTATTAAACGATGCTTTCAGTAGCAGGACTGGGTGAAATCAACTGAGTCTTTGGCCAGTGAGAGTCACATGAATATTCCTATATTGTGAAGACAATGTCTTTAGACCATTCCTGAGCACAACACCCACACAACTCCTTGAACATGGAGAAGTTCAGGTGGTGCCTACATGAGGCCTCACACTATGCCCAGAATATTGTGATAACAGGCAACCAATGTCTGATTGTGACAATAGGCCAACTCCATGAGATGGGACCCACCCATACCTCACACTGCTTGGGCCATCAAGAACCAGAGACTAGATAGTCTAGATACCTAAGGTAAAAGCAAACACAACTAGTCTAAAAATATATCAATAAAATAACACCTTTTGATATTCTGCTATACTCATAAATCAGTGCCTGATTCA